>NC_064931.1:473176262-473178762 GCF_023897955.1 Schistocerca gregaria
AACACTTGTCGCGTGTTGCGGTGAGTCAGGTCAGGTCAGGTCAGCGTGAGCCGTCTGATGTAGTGACGCGTGTATTCCGACTTTGTCGTATTGCCTCACACAAAGTGCTACCCTGGTGGACCGCGTTCCATATCTGGGACATGCCGCAGATGCCGGTTGACAGTGGATCGCGGAAGGTACATCGCATACGTGCGCGGGCCACCTTCCACGTGTTCTCTTCTGCACATGTCGCAGTGTGTATGTGGTCTGATGTAGCGTGTCGTGACACATGACATCCTGGCATGCAAGAATTGTTGAATTCGCAAATGTAGGTGGACATCTACGTTTACTGCCCAAGATACGCAAATGAACTGGAAATCCGTTGTTGAGCGGTTGTTCACGCTGGAGGTGAATCTGTGATGGCGACGATCGGTACAGCTATTAACCGGTTGTTTCAGCGGTACCCGCCACATCCACACGCGTGACTAGGCCCATGTGGGTATGAAGCGATACGCGGCGGTGGCTTGGTGGGACTGTTCCCGGCCGGTGAAGGGGGGCCGCCCGGCGTGTTGGCCGCGCGCTGCGTGGGCGCACGCGCAACAGGCGGCTGGTGGGGGGCGCCGAGTGGCAGGAGCGCCAGCCGACGGGCCCGGCAGGCGGCGCAGCTACGCTGCGGCGCACCCTGCACGCGGCGCCTGGCGGCCAAAGTTGGTTCAGCCGAGCCCGGTGCGAAGCGCGGTGGACATCTGCAGTGTGCTGGTCTGATTGAGGACTGTGTGCGTTGAGGATGCGCCGCCGCCTGGCACTCGGCGCCGCGACGCCGTCTGCTGCTCGGTCGCCCCAGCGGTTCTCGCAGGTGGTTTGTATCGCAGTTGTGCGGACGTGTTGGCGCGTGCGCTGTGCTGGGAGAGTTCGCTTCTGCACCCAAGTGGGGCTTTGCCCTTGTGTGGCGCTGGCGTTGGAGCTGCCGGTCACCATAGGTGGCGCGTGTTGTCTCCCGCCGGCAATGCCACGACAGCACGCTCCCGGGCCTCTGTCGGCAGCGGCAAGCTCAGTTGGGAGCAAGGGTGTTCGCACTAAAACCGTCTACTCGCCTAACTCCGGGCGATTGCGCCTCTCTCGAAACCGACCAAGTACCTAGGACGGCGCTGCGCGCCGCCGGGACCTGAGAGGGTTTCGAGGTGTATCGTGCAGGGGAGCTCGGCCTCCTCCTGTTTGCAGAATAATTGAGCGGACGCTTGCGTGTTCGCGCGGGCCCCCGGGACACACTCCCGGGCGGCCGGCTGCTCAGCTCTAGTTGACGCAGCTCCCTGGTTGATCCTGCCAGTAGTCATATGCTTGTCTCAAAGATTAAGCCATGCATGTCTCAGTACAAGCCGCATTAAGGTGAAACCGCGAATGGCTCATTAAATCAGTTATGGTTCCTTAGATCGTACCCACGTTACTTGGATAACTGTGGTAATTCTAGAGCTAATACATGCAAACAGAGTCCCGACCAGAGATGGAAGGGACGCTTTTATTAGATCAAAACCAATCGGATTGGCTTGTCTGGTCCGTTTGCCTTGGTGACTCTGAATAACTTTGGGCTGATCGCACGGTCCTCGTACCGGCGACGCATCTTTCAAATGTCTGCCTTATCAACTGTCGATGGTAGGTTCTGCGCCTACCATGGTTGTAACGGGTAACGGGGAATCAGGGTTCGATTCCGGAGAGGGAGCCTGAGAAACGGCTACCACATCCAAGGAAGGCAGCAGGCGCGCAAATTACCCACTCCCGGCACGGGGAGGTAGTGACGAAAAATAACGATACGGGACTCATCCGAGGCCCCGTAATCGGAATGAGTACACTTTAAATCCTTTAACGAGTATCTATTGGAGGGCAAGTCTGGTGCCAGCAGCCGCGGTAATTCCAGCTCCAATAGCGTATATTAAAGTTGTTGCGGTTAAAAAGCTCGTAGTTGGATTTGTGTCCCACGCTGTTGGTTCACCGCCCGTCGGTGTTTAACTGGCATGTATCGTGGGACGTCCTGCCGGTGGGGCGAGCCGAAGGGGTGCTTTCGCGTCCCGAGGCGGACCCCGTTTAAATCCTACCAGGGTGCTCTTTGTTGAGTGTCTCGGTGGGCCGGCACGTTTACTTTGAACAAATTAGAGTGCTTAAAGCAGGCAAGCCCGCCTGAATACTGTGTGCATGGAATAATGGAATAGGACCTCGGTTCTATTTTGTTGGTTTTCGGAACCCGAGGTAATGATTAATAGGGACAGGCGGGGGCATTCGTATTGCGACGTTAGAGGTGAAATTCTTGGATCGTCGCAAGACGAACAGAAGCGAAAGCATTTGCCAAGTATGTTTTCATTAATCAAGAACGAAAGTTAGAGGTTCGAAGGCGATCAGATACCGCCCTAGTTCTAACCATAAACGATGCCAGCCAGCGATCCGCCGCAGTTCCTCCGATGACTCGGCGGGCAGCCTCCGGGAAACCAAAGCTTTTGGGTTCCGGGGGAAGTATGGTTGCAAAGCTGAA
>NC_064931.1:473186262-473191262 GCF_023897955.1 Schistocerca gregaria
GCTTAACCTAACTGTGGCTGTACCAGTTTATCGCTTAACCTAACTGTGGCTGTACCAGTTTATCGCTTAACCTAACTGTGGCTGTACCAGTTTATCGCTTAACCTAACTGTGGCTGTACCAGTTTATCGCTTAACCTAACTGTGGCTGTACCAGTTTATCGCTTAACCTAACTGTGGCTGTACCAGTTTATCGCTTAACCTAACTGTGGCTGTACCAGTTTATCGCTTAACCTAACTGTGGCTGTACCAGATTATCGCTTAACCTAACTGTGGCTGTACCAGATTATCGCTTAACCTAACTGTGGCTGTACCAGATTATCGCTTAACCTAACTGTGGCTGTACCAGATTATCGCTTAACCTAACTGTGGCTGTACCAGATTATCGCTTAACCTAACTGTGGCTGTACCAGATTATCGCTTAACCTAACTGTGGCTGTACCAGATTATCGCTTAACCTAACTCAATTTGTCCCTTAACCTAACTCAATTTGTCCCTTAACCTAACTCAAGTTGTCCCTTAACCTAACTCAAGTTGTCCCTTAACCTAACTCAATTTGTCCCTTAACCTAACTCAATTTGTCCCTTAACCTAACTCAAGTTGTCCCTTAACCTAACTCAAGTTGTCCCTTAACCTAACTCAAGTTGTCCCTTAACCTAACTCAAGTTGTCCCTTAACCTAACTCAAGTTGTCCCTTAACCTAACTCAAGTTGTCCCTTAACCTAACTCAATTTGTCCCTTAACCTAACTCAATTTGTCCCTTAACCTAACTCAATTTGTCCCTTAACCTAACTCAAGTTGTCCCTTAACCTAACTCAAGTTGTCCCTTAACCTAACTCAAGTTGTCCCTTAACCTAACTCAAGTTGTCCCTTAACCTAACTCAAGTTGTCCCTTAACCTAACTCAAGTTGTCCCTTAACCTAACTCAAGTTGTCCCTTAACCTAACTCAAGTTGTACCTTAACCTAACTCAAGTTGTCCCTTAACCTAACTCAAGTTGTCCCTTAACCTAACTCAAGTTGTCCCTTAACCTAACTCAATTTGTCCCTTAACCTAACTCAATTTGTCCCTTAACCTAACTCAATTTGTCCCTTAACCTAACTCAATTTGTCCCTTAACCTAACTCAATTTGTCCCTTAACCTAACTCAATTTGTCCCTTAACCTAACTCAATTTGTCCCTTAACCTAACTCAAGTTGTCCCTTAACCTAACTCAAGTTGTCCCTTAACCTAACTCAAGTTGTCCCTTAACCTAACTCAAGTTGTCCCTTAACCTAACTCAAGTTGTCCCTTAACCTAACTCAAGTTGTCCCTTAACCTAACTCAAGTTGTCCCTTAACCTAACTCAAGTTGTCCCTTAACCTAACTCAATTTGTCCCTTAACCTAACTCAAGTTGTCCCTTAACCTAACTCAATTTGTCCCTTAACCTAACTCAATTTGTCCCTTAACCTAACTCAATTTGTCCCTTAACCTAACTCAATTTGTCCCTTAACCTAACTCAATTTGTCCCTTAACCTAACTCAATTTGTCCCTTAACCTAACTCAATTTGTCCCTTAACCTAACTCAATTTGTCCCTTAACCTAACTCAATTTGTCCCTTAACCTAACTCAAGTTGTCCCTTAACCTAACTCAAGTTGTCCCTTAACCTAACTCAAGTTGTCCCTTAACCTAACTCAAGTTGTCCCTTAACCTAACTCAAGTTGTCCCTTAACCTAACTCAAGTTGTCCCTTAACCTAACTCAAGTTGTCC
Organism: Schistocerca gregaria; assembly: GCF_023897955.1. NCBI lineage: Eukaryota > Metazoa > Arthropoda > Insecta > Orthoptera > Acrididae > Schistocerca > Schistocerca gregaria. The sequence continues at coordinate 473,188,010 of NC_064931.1, forward strand.
CTTAACCTAACTCAAGTTGTCCCTTAACCTAACTCAAGTTGTCCCTTAACCTAACCCACGTTGTCCCTTAACCTAACCCACGTTGTCCCTTAACCTAACCCACGTTGTCCCTTAACCTAACCCACGTTGTCCCTTAACCTAACCCACGTTGTCCCTTAACCTAACCCACGTTGTCCCTTAACCTAACCCACGTTGTCCCTTAACCTAACCCACGTTGTCCCTTAACCTAACCCACGTTGTCCCTTAACCTAACCCACGTTGTCCCTTAACCTAACCCACGTTGTCCCTTAACCTAACCCACGTTGTCCCTTTGCCTAACATAGTTCACTGCTCGGAATCTCTGGTGTCGTTGTTATCCTCATGTAGATGTCTTGCGAGTGTTGCTTACTTTCCACATATTCCTGCTATCCACTGTCAATTGTACTGCAATAGGACTATATCGCCGACCCCCCCCCTCCCCCCCCTCTGTCCCCCTCTGTCCCCCTCTTTGTGTCTCTGTCCTCTCAAGCTGGTCGGTCTGGCGTTTGAGTGTTAAATGAGCCTCGCAGCTGTTCAGTTGCATTCAGATGTCGACGCCCTCAGTGTACGTCGTGGTATGGTCTGTGTCCATTGTCCGCTGATGTCGTACGCGTAACCCACACGCTGTACCGATCATCGGTCGTTACGTACAGAGTGAAGTAGTGTGATACGTGTGACCGTACGCTGGCTGTGCCCAACGGTGTCGAATCTCAATTTCCATATGTTGTGCTTGATGCTACTTGTCTCGTCTCCCAATAACAGCTAGGTTGCACTGTGGTACGCCGTAGAGGCGTGTGGGAGGAACGTACGAACGCATTGTATGTCACCCTGGGTCGCTGGGGGTGGTGGTGCGGTGAGTCAGGTCAGGTCAGGTCAGCGTGAGCCGTCTGATGTAGTGACGCGTGTATTCCGACTTTGTCGTATTGCCTCACACAAAGTGCTACCCTGGTGGACCGCGTTCCATATCTGGGACATGCCGCAGATGCCGGTTGACAGTGGATCGCGGAAGGTACATCGCATACGTGCGCGGGCCACCTTCCACGTGTTCTCTTCTGCACATGTCGCAGTGTGTATGTGGTCTGATGTAGCGTGTCGTGACACATGACATCCTGGCATGCAAGAATTGTTGAATTCGCAAATGTAGGTGGACATCTACGTTTACTGCCCAAGATACGCAAATGAACTGGAAATCCGTTGTTGAGCGGTTGTTCACGCTGGAGGTGAATCTGTGATGGCGACGATCGGTACAGCTATTAACCGGTTGTTTCAGCGGTACCCGCCACATCCACACGCGTGACTAGGCCCATGTGGGTATGAAGCGATACGCGGCGGTGGCTTGGTGGGACTGTTCCCGGCCGGTGAAGGGGGGCCGCCCGGCGTGTTGGCCGCGCGCTGCGTGGGCGCACGCGCAACAGGCGGCTGGTGGGGGGCGCCGAGTGGCAGGAGCGCCAGCCGACGGGCCCGGCAGGCGGCGCAGCTACGCTGCGGCGCACCCTGCACGCGGCGCCTGGCGGCCAAAGTTGGTTCAGCCGAGCCCGGTGCGAAGCGCGGTGGACATCTGCAGTGTGCTGGTCTGATTGAGGACTGTGTGCGTTGAGGATGCGCCGCCGCCTGGCACTCGGCGCCGCGACGCCGTCTGCTGCTCGGTCGCCCCAGCGGTTCTCGCAGGTGGTTTGTATCGCAGTTGTGCGGACGTGTTGGCGCGTGCGCTGTGCTGGGAGAGTTCGCTTCTGCACCCAAGTGGGGCTTTGCCCTTGTGTGGCGCTGGCGTTGGAGCTGCCGGTCACCATAGGTGGCGCGTGTTGTCTCCCGCCGGCAATGCCACGACAGCACGCTCCCGGGCCTCTGTCGGCAGCGGCAAGCTCAGTTGGGAGCAAGGGTGTTCGCACTAAAACCGTCTACTCGCCTAACTCCGGGCGATTGCGCCTCTCTCGAAACCGACCAAGTACCTAGGACGGCGCTGCGCGCCGCCGGGACCTGAGAGGGTTTCGAGGTGTATCGTGCAGGGGAGCTCGGCCTCCTCCTGTTTGCAGAATAATTGAGCGGACGCTTGCGTGTTCGCGCGGGCCCCCGGGACACACTCCCGGGCGGCCGGCTGCTCAGCTCTAGTTGACGCAGCTCCCTGGTTGATCCTGCCAGTAGTCATATGCTTGTCTCAAAGATTAAGCCATGCATGTCTCAGTACAAGCCGCATTAAGGTGAAACCGCGAATGGCTCATTAAATCAGTTATGGTTCCTTAGATCGTACCCACGTTACTTGGATAACTGTGGTAATTCTAGAGCTAATACATGCAAACAGAGTCCCGACCAGAGATGGAAGGGACGCTTTTATTAGATCAAAACCAATCGGATTGGCTTGTCTGGTCCGTTTGCCTTGGTGACTCTGAATAACTTTGGGCTGATCGCACGGTCCTCGTACCGGCGACGCATCTTTCAAATGTCTGCCTTATCAACTGTCGATGGTAGGTTCTGCGCCTACCATGGTTGTAACGGGTAACGGGGAATCAGGGTTCGATTCCGGAGAGGGAGCCTGAGAAACGGCTACCACATCCAAGGAAGGCAGCAGGCGCGCAAATTACCCACTCCCGGCACGGGGAGGTAGTGACGAAAAATAACGATACGGGACTCATCCGAGGCCCCGTAATCGGAATGAGTACACTTTAAATCCTTTAACGAGTATCTATTGGAGGGCAAGTCTGGTGCCAGCAGCCGCGGTAATTCCAGCTCCAATAGCGTATATTAAAGTTGTTGCGGTTAAAAAGCTCGTAGTTGGATTTGTGTCCCACGCTGTTGGTTCACCGCCCGTCGGTGTTTAACTGGCATGTATCGTGGGACGTCCTGCCGGTGGGGCGAGCCGAAGGGGTGCTTTCGCGTCCCGAGGCGGACCCCGTTTAAATCCTACCAGGGTGCTCTTTGTTGAGTGTCTCGGTGGGCCGGCACGTTTACTTTGAACAAATTAGAGTGCTTAAAGCAGGCAAGCCCGCCTGAATACTGTGTGCATGGAATAATGGAATAGGACCTCGGTTCTATTTTGTTGGTTTTCGGAACCCGAGGTAATGATTAATAGGGACAGGCGGGGGCATTCGTATTGCGACGTTAGAGGTGAAATTCTTGGATCGTCGCAAGACGAACAGAAGCGAAAGCATTTGCCAAGTATGTTTTCATTAATCAAGAACGAAAGTTAGAGGTTCGAAGGCGATCAGATACCGCCCTAGTTCTAACCATAAACGATGCC
>NC_064931.1:473198762-473203762 GCF_023897955.1 Schistocerca gregaria
TATCGCTTAACCTAACTGTGGCTGTACCAGTTTATCGCTTAACCTAACTGTGGCTGTACCAGTTTATCGCTTAACCTAACTGTGGCTGTACCAGTTTATCGCTTAACCTAACTGTGGCTGTACCAGATTATCGCTTAACCTAACTGTGGCTGTACCAGATTATCGCTTAACCTAACTGTGGCTGTACCAGATTATCGCTTAACCTAACTGTGGCTGTACCAGATTATCGCTTAACCTAACTGTGGCTGTACCAGATTATCGCTTAACCTAACTGTGGCTGTACCAGATTATCGCTTAACCTAACTGTGGCTGTACCAGATTATCGCTTAACCTAACTCAATTTGTCCCTTAACCTAACTCAATTTGTCCCTTAACCTAACTCAAGTTGTCCCTTAACCTAACTCAAGTTGTCCCTTAACCTAACTCAATTTGTCCCTTAACCTAACTCAATTTGTCCCTTAACCTAACTCAAGTTGTCCCTTAACCTAACTCAAGTTGTCCCTTAACCTAACTCAAGTTGTCCCTTAACCTAACTCAAGTTGTCCCTTAACCTAACTCAAGTTGTCCCTTAACCTAACTCAAGTTGTCCCTTAACCTAACTCAAGTTGTCCCTTAACCTAACTCAAGTTGTCCCTTAACCTAACTCAAGTTGTCCCTTAACCTAACTCAATTTGTCCCTTAACCTAACTCAATTTGTCCCTTAACCTAACTCAAGTTGTCCCTTAACCTAACTCAAGTTGTCCCTTAACCTAACTCAAGTTGTCCCTTAACCTAACTCAAGTTGTCCCTTAACCTAACTCAAGTTGTCCCTTAACCTAACTCAAGTTGTCCCTTAACCTAACTCAAGTTGTCCCTTAACCTAACTCAAGTTGTCCCTTAACCTAACTCAAGTTGTCCCTTAACCTAACTCAAGTTGTCCCTTAACCTAACCCACGTTGTCCCTTAACCTAACCCACGTTGTCCCTTAACCTAACCCACGTTGTCCCTTAACCTAACCCACGTTGTCCCTTAACCTAACCCACGTTGTCCCTTAACCTAACCCACGTTGTCCCTTAACCTAACCCACGTTGTCCCTTAACCTAACCCACGTTGTCCCTTAACCTAACCCACGTTGTCCCTTAACCTAACCGACGTTGTCCCTTAACCTAACCCACGTTGTCCCTTAACCTAACCCACGTTGTCCCTTAACCTAACCCACGTTGTCCCTTAACCTAACCCACGTTGTCCCTTAACCTAACCCACGTTGTCCCTTAACCTAACCCACGTTGTCCCTTAACCTAACCCACGTTGTCCCTTAACCTAACCCACGTTGTCCCTTAACCTAACCCACGTTGTCCCTTAACCTAACCCACGTTGTCCCTTAACCTAACCCACGTTGTCCCTTAACCTAACCCACGTTGTCCCTTAACCTAACCCACGTTGTCCCTTAACCTAACCCACGTTGTCCCTTAACCTAACCCACGTTGTCCCTTTGCCTAACATAGTTCACTGCTCGGAATCTCTGGTGTCGTTGTTATCCTCATGTAGATGTCTTGCGAGTGTTGCTTACTTTCCACATATTCCTGCTATCCACTGTCAATTGTACTGCAATAGGACTATATCGCCGACCCCCCCCCTCCCCCCCCTCTGTCCCCCTCTGTCCCCCTCTTTGTGTCTCTGTCCTCTCAAGCTGGTCGGTCTGGCGTTTGAGTGTTAAATGAGCCTCGCAGCTGTTCAGTTGCATTCAGATGTCGACGCCCTCAGTGTACGTCGTGGTATGGTCTGTGTCCATTGTCCGCTGATGTCGTACGCGTAACCCACACGCTGTACCGATCATCGGTCGTTACGTACAGAGTGAAGTAGTGTGATACGTGTGACCGTACGCTGGCTGTGCCCAACGGTGTCGAATCTCAATTTCCATATGTTGTGCTTGATGCTACTTGTCTCGTCTCCCAATAACAGCTAGGTTGCACTGTGGTACGCCGTAGAGGCGTGTGGGAGGAACGTACGAACGCATTGTATGTCACCCTGGGTCGCTGGGGGTGGTGGTGCGGTGAGTCAGGTCAGGTCAGGTCAGCGTGAGCCGTCTGATGTAGTGACGCGTGTATTCCGACTTTGTCGTATTGCCTCACACAAAGTGCTACCCTGGTGGACCGCGTTCCATATCTGGGACATGCCGCAGATGCCGGTTGACAGTGGATCGCGGAAGGTACATCGCATACGTGCGCGGGCCACCTTCCACGTGTTCTCTTCTGCACATGTCGCAGTGTGTATGTGGTCTGATGTAGCGTGTCGTGACACATGACATCCTGGCATGCAAGAATTGTTGAATTCGCAAATGTAGGTGGACATCTACGTTTACTGCCCAAGATACGCAAATGAACTGGAAATCCGTTGTTGAGCGGTTGTTCACGCTGGAGGTGAATCTGTGATGGCGACGATCGGTACAGCTATTAACCGGTTGTTTCAGCGGTACCCGCCACATCCACACGCGTGACTAGGCCCATGTGGGTATGAAGCGATACGCGGCGGTGGCTTGGTGGGACTGTTCCCGGCCGGTGAAGGGGGGCCGCCCGGCGTGTTGGCCGCGCGCTGCGTGGGCGCACGCGCAACAGGCGGCTGGTGGGGGGCGCCGAGTGGCAGGAGCGCCAGCCGACGGGCCCGGCAGGCGGCGCAGCTACGCTGCGGCGCACCCTGCACGCGGCGCCTGGCGGCCAAAGTTGGTTCAGCCGAGCCCGGTGCGAAGCGCGGTGGACATCTGCAGTGTGCTGGTCTGATTGAGGACTGTGTGCGTTGAGGATGCGCCGCCGCCTGGCACTCGGCGCCGCGACGCCGTCTGCTGCTCGGTCGCCCCAGCGGTTCTCGCAGGTGGTTTGTATCGCAGTTGTGCGGACGTGTTGGCGCGTGCGCTGTGCTGGGAGAGTTCGCTTCTGCACCCAAGTGGGGCTTTGCCCTTGTGTGGCGCTGGCGTTGGATCTGCCGGTCACCATAGGTGGCGCGTGTTGTCTCCCGCCGGCAATGCCACGACAGCACGCTCCCGGGCCTCTGTCGGCAGCGGCAAGCTCAGTTGGGAGCAAGGGTGTTCGCACTAAAACCGTCTACTCGCCTAACTCCGGGCGATTGCGCCTCTCTCGAAACCGACCAAGTACCTAGGACGGCGCTGCGCGCCGCCGGGACCTGAGAGGGTTTCGAGGTGTATCGTGCAGGGGAGCTCGGCCTCCTCCTGTTTGCAGAATAATTGAGCGGACGCTTGCGTGTTCGCGCGGGCCCCCGGGACACACTCCCGGGCGGCCGGCTGCTCAGCTCTAGTTGACGCAGCTCCCTGGTTGATCCTGCCAGTAGTCATATGCTTGTCTCAAAGATTAAGCCATGCATGTCTCAGTACAAGCCGCATTAAGGTGAAACCGCGAATGGCTCATTAAATCAGTTATGGTTCCTTAGATCGTACCCACGTTACTTGGATAACTGTGGTAATTCTAGAGCTAATACATGCAAACAGAGTCCCGACCAGAGATGGAAGGGACGCTTTTATTAGATCAAAACCAATCGGATTGGCTTGTCTGGTCCGTTTGCCTTGGTGACTCTGAATAACTTTGGGCTGATCGCACGGTCCTCGTACCGGCGACGCATCTTTCAAATGTCTGCCTTATCAACTGTCGATGGTAGGTTCTGCGCCTACCATGGTTGTAACGGGTAACGGGGAATCAGGGTTCGATTCCGGAGAGGGAGCCTGAGAAACGGCTACCACATCCAAGGAAGGCAGCAGGCGCGCAAATTACCCACTCCCGGCACGGGGAGGTAGTGACGAAAAATAACGATACGGGACTCATCCGAGGCCCCGTAATCGGAATGAGTACACTTTAAATCCTTTAACGAGTATCTATTGGAGGGCAAGTCTGGTGCCAGCAGCCGCGGTAATTCCAGCTCCAATAGCGTATATTAAAGTTGTTGCGGTTAAAAAGCTCGTAGTTGGATTTGTGTCCCACGCTGTTGGTTCACCGCCCGTCGGTGTTTAACTGGCATGTATCGTGGGACGTCCTGCCGGTGGGGCGAGCCGAAGGGGTGCTTTCGCGTCCCGAGGCGGACCCCGTTTAAATCCTACCAGGGTGCTCTTTGTTGAGTGTCTCGGTGGGCCGGCACGTTTACTTTGAACAAATTAGAGTGCTTAAAGCAGGCAAGCCCGCCTGAATACTGTGTGCATGGAATAATGGAATAGGACCTCGGTTCTATTTTGTTGGTTTTCGGAACCCGAGGTAATGATTAATAGGGACAGGCGGGGGCATTCGTATTGCGACGTTAGAGGTGAAATTCTTGGATCGTCGCAAGACGAACAGAAGCGAAAGCATTTGCCAAGTATGTTTTCATTAATCAAGAACGAAAGTTAGAGGTTCGAAGGCGATCAGATACCGCCCTAGTTCTAACCATAAACGATGCCAGCCAGCGATCCGCCGCAGTTCCTCCGATGACTCGGCGGGCAGCCTCCGGGAAACCAAAGCTTTTGGGTTCCGGGGGAAGTATGGTTGCAAAGCTGAAACTTAAAGGAATTGACGGAAGGGCACCACCAGGAGTGGAGCCTGCGGCTTAATTTGACTCAACACGGGAAACCTCACCAGGCCCGGACACCGGAAGGATTGACAGATTGATAGCTCTTTCTTGATTCGGTGGGTGGTGGTGCATGGCCGTTCTTAGTTGGTGGAGCGATTTGTCTGGTTAATTCCGATAACGAACGAGACTCTAGCCTGCTAACTAGTCGCGTGACATCCTTCGTGCTGTCAGCGATTACTTTTCTTCTTAGAGGGACAGGCGGCTTCTAGCCGCACGAGATTGAGCAATAACAGGTCTGTGATGCCCTTAGATGTTCTGGGCCGCACGCGCGCTACACTGAAGGAATCAGCGTGTCTTCCTAGGCCGAAAGGTCGGGGTAACCCGCTGAACCTCCTTCGTGCTAGGGATTGGGGCTTGCAATTGTTCCCCATGAACGAGGAATTCCCAGTAAGCGCGAGTCATAAGCTCGCGTTGAT
>NC_064931.1:473211262-473218762 GCF_023897955.1 Schistocerca gregaria
CTTAACCTAACTCAATTTGTCCCTTAACCTAACTCAATTTGTCCCTTAACCTAACTCAAGTTGTCCCTTAACCTAACTCAATTTGTCCCTTAACCTAACTCAAGTTGTCCCTTAACCTAACTCAAGTTGTCCCTTAACCTAACTCAAGTTGTCCCTTAACCTAACTCAAGTTGTCCCTTAACCTAACTCAAGTTGTCCCTTAACCTAACTCAAGTTGTCCCTTAACCTAACTCAAGTTGTCCCTTAACCTAACTCAAGTTGTCCCTTAACCTAACTCAATTTGTCCCTTAACCTAACTCAATTTGTCCCTTAACCTAACTCAATTTGTCCCTTAACCTAACTCAAGTTGTCCCTTAACCTAACTCAAGTTGTCCCTTAACCTAACTCAAGTTGTCCCTTAACCTAACTCAAGTTGTCCCTTAACCTAACTCAAGTTGTCCCTTAACCTAACTCAAGTTGTCCCTTAACCTAACTCAAGTTGTCCCTTAACCTAACTCAAGTTGTCCCTTAACCTAACTCAAGTTGTCCCTTAACCTAACTCAATTTGTCCCTTAACCTAACTCAATTTGTCCCTTAACCTAACTCAATTTGTCCCTTAACCTAACTCAATTTGTCCCTTAACCTAACTCAATTTGTCCCTTAACCTAACTCAATTTGTCCCTTAACCTAACTCAAGTTGTCCCTTAACCTAACTCAAGTTGTCCCTTAACCTAACTCAAGTTGTCCCTTAACCTAACTCAAGTTGTCCCTTAACCTAACTCAAGTTGTCCCTTAACCTAACTCAAGTTGTCCCTTAACCTAACTCAAGTTGTCCCTTAACCTAACTCAATTTGTCCCTTAACCTAACTCAAGTTGTCCCTTAACCTAACTCAATTTGTCCCTTAACCTAACTCAATTTGTCCCTTAACCTAACTCAATTTGTCCCTTAACCTAACTCAATTTGTCCCTTAACCTAACTCAATTTGTCCCTTAACCTAACTCAATTTGTCCCTTAACCTAACTCAATTTGTCCCTTAACCTAACTCAATTTGTCCCTTAACCTAACTCAATTTGTCCCTTAACCTAACTCAAGTTGTCCCTTAACCTAACTCAAGTTGTCCCTTAACCTAACTCAAGTTGTCCCTTAACCTAACTCAAGTTGTCCCTTAACCTAACTCAAGTTGTCCCTTAACCTAACTCAAGTTGTCCCTTAACCTAACTCAAGTTGTCCCTTAACCTAACCCAAGTTGTCCCTTAACCTAACCCACGTTGTCCCTTAACCTAACCCACGTTGTCCCTTAACCTAACCCACGTTGTCCCTTAACCTAACCCACGTTGTCCCTTAACCTAACCCACGTTGTCCCTTAACCTAACCCACGTTGTCCCTTAACCTAACCCACGTTGTCCCTTAACCTAACCCACGTTGTCCCTTAACCTAACCGACGTTGTCCCTTAACCTAACCCACGTTGTCCCTTAACCTAACCCACGTTGTCCCTTAACCTAACCCACGTTGTCCCTTAACCTAACCCACGTTGTCCCTTAACCTAACCCACGTTGTCCCTTAACCTAACCCACGTTGTCCCTTAACCTAACCCACGTTGTCCCTTAACCTAACCCACGTTGTCCCTTAACCTAACCCACGTTGTCCCTTAACCTAACCCACGTTGTCCCTTAACCTAACCCACGTTGTCCCTTAACCTAACCCACGTTGTCCCTTAACCTAACCCACGTTGTCCCTTAACCTAACCCACGTTGTCCCTTAACCTAACCCACGTTGTCCCTTAACCTAACCCACGTTGTCCCTTAACCTAACCCACGTTGTCCCTTTGCCTAACATAGTTCACTGCTCGGAATCTCTGGTGTCGTTGTTATCCTCATGTAGATGTCTTGCGAGTGTTGCTTACTTTCCACATATTCCTGCTATCCACTGTCAATTGTACTGCAATAGGACTATATCGCCGACCCCCCCCCTCCCCCCCCTCTGTCCCCCTCTGTCCCCCTCTTTGTGTCTCTGTCCTCTCAAGCTGGTCGGTCTGGCGTTTGAGTGTTAAATGAGCCTCGCAGCTGTTCAGTTGCATTCAGATGTCGACGCCCTCAGTGTACGTCGTGGTATGGTCTGTGTCCATTGTCCGCTGATGTCGTACGCGTAACCCACACGCTGTACCGATCATCGGTCGTTACGTACAGAGTGAAGTAGTGTGATACGTGTGACCGTACGCTGGCTGTGCCCAACGGTGTCGAATCTCAATTTCCATATGTTGTGCTTGATGCTACTTGTCTCGTCTCCCAATAACAGCTAGGTTGCACTGTGGTACGCCGTAGAGGCGTGTGGGAGGAACGTACGAACGCATTGTATGTCACCCTGGGTCGCTGGGGGTGGTGGTGCGGTGAGTCAGGTCAGGTCAGGTCAGCGTGAGCCGTCTGATGTAGTGACGCGTGTATTCCGACTTTGTCGTATTGCCTCACACAAAGTGCTACCCTGGTGGACCGCGTTCCATATCTGGGACATGCCGCAGATGCCGGTTGACAGTGGATCGCGGAAGGTACATCGCATACGTGCGCGGGCCACCTTCCACGTGTTCTCTTCTGCACATGTCGCAGTGTGTATGTGGTCTGATGTAGCGTGTCGTGACACATGACATCCTGGCATGCAAGAATTGTTGAATTCGCAAATGTAGGTGGACATCTACGTTTACTGCCCAAGATACGCAAATGAACTGGAAATCCGTTGTTGAGCGGTTGTTCACGCTGGAGGTGAATCTGTGATGGCGACGATCGGTACAGCTATTAACCGGTTGTTTCAGCGGTACCCGCCACATCCACACGCGTGACTAGGCCCATGTGGGTATGAAGCGATACGCGGCGGTGGCTTGGTGGGACTGTTCCCGGCCGGTGAAGGGGGGCCGCCCGGCGTGTTGGCCGCGCGCTGCGTGGGCGCACGCGCAACAGGCGGCTGGTGGGGGGCGCCGAGTGGCAGGAGCGCCAGCCGACGGGCCCGGCAGGCGGCGCAGCTACGCTGCGGCGCACCCTGCACGCGGCGCCTGGCGGCCAAAGTTGGTTCAGCCGAGCCCGGTGCGAAGCGCGGTGGACATCTGCAGTGTGCTGGTCTGATTGAGGACTGTGTGCGTTGAGGATGCGCCGCCGCCTGGCACTCGGCGCCGCGACGCCGTCTGCTGCTCGGTCGCCCCAGCGGTTCTCGCAGGTGGTTTGTATCGCAGTTGTGCGGACGTGTTGGCGCGTGCGCTGTGCTGGGAGAGTTCGCTTCTGCACCCAAGTGGGGCTTTGCCCTTGTGTGGCGCTGGCGTTGGAGCTGCCGGTCACCATAGGTGGCGCGTGTTGTCTCCCGCCGGCAATGCCACGACAGCACGCTCCCGGGCCTCTGTCGGCAGCGGCAAGCTCAGTTGGGAGCAAGGGTGTTCGCACTAAAACCGTCTACTCGCCTAACTCCGGGCGATTGCGCCTCTCTCGAAACCGACCAAGTACCTAGGACGGCGCTGCGCGCCGCCGGGACCTGAGAGGGTTTCGAGGTGTATCGTGCAGGGGAGCTCGGCCTCCTCCTGTTTGCAGAATAATTGAGCGGACGCTTGCGTGTTCGCGCGGGCCCCCGGGACACACTCCCGGGCGGCCGGCTGCTCAGCTCTAGTTGACGCAGCTCCCTGGTTGATCCTGCCAGTAGTCATATGCTTGTCTCAAAGATTAAGCCATGCATGTCTCAGTACAAGCCGCGTTAAGGTGAAACCGCGAATGGCTCATTAAATCAGTTATGGTTCCTTAGATCGTACCCACGTTACTTGGATAACTGTGGTAATTCTAGAGCTAATACATGCAAACAGAGTCCCGACCAGAGATGGAAGGGACGCTTTTATTAGATCAAAACCAATCGGATTGGCTTGTCTGGTCCGTTTGCCTTGGTGACTCTGAATAACTTTGGGCTGATCGCACGGTCCTCGTACCGGCGACGCATCTTTCAAATGTCTGCCTTATCAACTGTCGATGGTAGGTTCTGCGCCTACCATGGTTGTAACGGGTAACGGGGAATCAGGGTTCGATTCCGGAGAGGGAGCCTGAGAAACGGCTACCACATCCAAGGAAGGCAGCAGGCGCGCAAATTACCCACTCCCGGCACGGGGAGGTAGTGACGAAAAATAACGATACGGGACTCATCCGAGGCCCCGTAATCGGAATGAGTACACTTTAAATCCTTTAACGAGTATCTATTGGAGGGCAAGTCTGGTGCCAGCAGCCGCGGTAATTCCAGCTCCAATAGCGTATATTAAAGTTGTTGCGGTTAAAAAGCTCGTAGTTGGATTTGTGTCCCACGCTGTTGGTTCACCGCCCGTCGGTGTTTAACTGGCATGTATCGTGGGACGTCCTGCCGGTGGGGCGAGCCGAAGGGGTGCTTTCGCGTCCCGAGGCGGACCCCGTTTAAATCCTACCAGGGTGCTCTTTGTTGAGTGTCTCGGTGGGCCGGCACGTTTACTTTGAACAAATTAGAGTGCTTAAAGCAGGCAAGCCCGCCTGAATACTGTGTGCATGGAATAATGGAATAGGACCTCGGTTCTATTTTGTTGGTTTTCGGAACCCGAGGTAATGATTAATAGGGACAGGCGGGGGCATTCGTATTGCGACGTTAGAGGTGAAATTCTTGGATCGTCGCAAGACGAACAGAAGCGAAAGCATTTGCCAAGTATGTTTTCATTAATCAAGAACGAAAGTTAGAGGTTCGAAGGCGATCAGATACCGCCCTAGTTCTAACCATAAACGATGCCAGCCAGCGATCCGCCGCAGTTCCTCCGATGACTCGGCGGGCAGCCTCCGGGAAACCAAAGCTTTTGGGTTCCGGGGGAAGTATGGTTGCAAAGCTGAAACTTAAAGGAATTGACGGAAGGGCACCACCAGGAGTGGAGCCTGCGGCTTAATTTGACTCAACACGGGAAACCTCACCAGGCCCGGACACCGGAAGGATTGACAGATTGATAGCTCTTTCTTGATTCGGTGGGTGGTGGTGCATGGCCGTTCTTAGTTGGTGGAGCGATTTGTCTGGTTAATTCCGATAACGAACGAGACTCTAGCCTGCTAACTAGTCGCGTGACATCCTTCGTGCTGTCAGCGATTACTTTTCTTCTTAGAGGGACAGGCGGCTTCTAGCCGCACGAGATTGAGCAATAACAGGTCTGTGATGCCCTTAGATGTTCTGGGCCGCACGCGCGCTACACTGAAGGAATCAGCGTGTCTTCCTAGGCCGAAAGGTCGGGGTAACCCGCTGAACCTCCTTCGTGCTAGGGATTGGGGCTTGCAATTGTTCCCCATGAACGAGGAATTCCCAGTAAGCGCGAGTCATAAGCTCGCGTTGATTACGTCCCTGCCCTTTGTACACACCGCCCGTCGCTACTACCGATTGAATGATTTAGTGAGGTCTTCGGACTGGTACGCGGCATCGACTCTGTCGTTGCCGATGCTACCGGAAAGATGACCAAACTTGATCATTTAGAGGAAGTAAAAGTCGTAACAAGGTTTCCGTAGGTGAACCTGCGGAAGGATCATTACCGACTAGACTGCATGTCTTTCGATGTGCGTGTCGTGTCGCGCAACACGCTACCTGTACGGCAGTGGCCGTGCGCCGCGTGCGGAACCACGCGTGCCTCTCAAAACTAGCGGAAGTGTTGTTGTTGTGTGGTACGAGCGCTGAAGCTCTGGAGCGGCTGGCCTGCGGTACCTGGCGCCTGGCGCCGGTTTTGAATGACGTTCGCCCGAGTGCCTGTCCGCTCCGGTGTGGAGCCGTACGACGCCCATCGGCTGTGAGGCCGTTGGACACAAAAAAAATAGTGGAACAGGGGCCGTCAGACGCCTCAGTCCCGCAAATGCTACTGTCTTGAAAGAGACAGTGGGAGACTGAAAAGGAAAAGATCACCCAGGACGGTGGATCACTCGGCTCGTGGGTCGATGAAGAACGCAGCAAATTGCGCGTCGACATGTGAACTGCAGGACACATGAACATCGACGTTTCGAACGCACATTGCGGTCCATGGATTCCGTTCCCGGGCCACGTCTGGCTGAGGGTCGGCTACGTATACTGAAGCGCGCGGCGTTTGTCCCGCTTCGGAGACGTGGGAGTGTCGTGGTCGCCTGTGTGGCCGGCCGCGTCTCCTTAAACGTGCGATGCGCGCCCGTCGCCTGGCGGTTCGCATACCGGTACTTTCTCGGTAGCGTGCACAGCCGGCTGGCGGTGTGGCGTGCGACACCTCGTACAACGACCTCAGAGCAGGCGAGACTACCCGCTGAATTTAAGCATATTACTAAGCGGAGGAAAAGAAACTAACAAGGATTCCCCCAGTAGCGGCGAGCGAACAGGGAAGAGTCCAGCACCGAACCCCGCAGGCTGCCGCCTGTCGTGGCATGTGGTGTTTGGGAGGGTCCACTACCCCGACGCCTCGCGCCGAGCCCAAGTCCAACTTGAATGAGGCCACGGCCTGTAGAGGGTGCCAGGCCCGTAGCGGCCGGTGCGAGCGTCGGCGGGACCTCTCCTTCGAGTCGGGTTGCTTGAGAGTGCAGCTCCAAGTGGGTGGTAAACTCCATCTGAGACTAAATATGACCACGAGACCGATAGCGAACAAGTACCGTGAGGGAAAGTTGAAAAGAACTTTGAAGAGAGAGTTCAAAAGTACGTGAAACCGTTCTGGGGTAAACGTGAGAAGTCCGAAAGGTCGAACGGGTGAGATTCACGCCCATCCGGCCACTGGCCCCCGCCCTCGGCAGATGGGGCCGGCCGCCCGCGCGGAGCAATCCGCGGCGGGGTCGTGTCCGGTTGCCTTTCCACTCGCCGCGGGGTGGGGCCGTTCCGGTGTGCGGTGGGCCGCACTTCTCCCCTAGTAGGACGTCGCGACCCGCTGGGTGCCGGCCTACGGCCCGGGTGCGCAGCCTGTCCTTCCGCGGGCCTCGGTTCGCGTCTGTTGGGCAGAGCCCCGGTGTCCTGGCTGGCTGCTCGGCGGTATATCTGGAGGAGTCGATTCGCCCCTTTGGGCGCTCGGGCTCCCGGCAAGCGCGCGCGGTTCTTCCCGGATGACGGACCTACCTGGCCCGGCCCCGGACCCGCGCCGCTGTTGGCTCGGGATGCTCTCGGGCGGAATAATCGCTCCCGTCAGCGGCGCTTCAGCTTTGGACAATTTCACGACCCGTCTTGAAACACGGACCAAGGAGTCTAACATGTGCGCGAGTCATTGGGCTGTACGAAACCTAAAGGCGTAATGAAAGTGAAGGTCTCGCCTTGCGCGGGCCGAGGGAGGATGGGGCTTCCCCGCCCTTCACGGGGCGGCGGCCTCCGCACTCCCGGGGCGTCTCGTCCTCATTGCGAGGTGAGGCGCACCTAGAGCGTACACGTTGGGACCCGAAAGATGGTGAACTATGCCTGGCCAGGACGAAGTCAGGGGAAACCCTGATGGAGGTCCGTAGCGATTCTGACGTGCAAATCGATCGTCGGAGCTGGGTATAGGGGCGAAAGACTAATCGAACCATCTAGTAGC
>NC_064931.1:473223762-473238762 GCF_023897955.1 Schistocerca gregaria
ACCAGTTTATCGCTTAACCTAACTGTGGCTGTACCAGTTTATCGCTTAACCTAACTGTGGCTGTACCAGTTTATCGCTTAACCTAACTGTGGCTGTACCAGTTTATCGCTTAACCTAACTGTGGCTGTACCAGTTTATCGCTTAACCTAACTGTGGCTGTACCAGATTATCGCTTAACCTAACTGTGGCTGTACCAGATTATCGCTTAACCTAACTGTGGCTGTACCAGGCGGCAAAGCCCCAGAAGTCCTATGCTGCAGTTGCGGCAGCACCAATCACAATAAAACGCACGGTGCAAGATACAATAAAGCAGAACGTACAGAAGGCTGTCCCAACAGTCTTCATAAAGCCTAAGAAAGGGGACGATGTCAAGACGGCAAAAGCCAAGTTTGAAAAGAGTATAAACCCTAGAGTAGATAAGATCAAAATAAATCAGATCAGGACTACAAAAAACGTATTGATAGTCGAACTGGCCTCTACTGAGGACAGTGACAAACTAATGAACAATACTAAAATTCAGGAGTCATTTACATGCGAAAAGCCCAGAAAGCGAAGGCCACTTATGATGATGTACGACGTACCATCATATATGACCCAGGACGACGTGGCTGACTGTGTTTACGCACAGAATTTTGAGGACAAAATGACTCGCGAAGAATTCACAGAACAATTCAAGGTCCGCTTCAAGGCAGGTCCTCGTGACCGAAACACTGTGCACCATGCCATTGAAGTGTCACCGGAATTGCGTAAACAGATCATTACAACCAATAGATTATACGTAGGCTATAATGCAATACCCGTCAAGGACTATACAGCCCTTGCCAAATGTACCAAATGTCACGATTACGGACATGTTGCAAAATACTGTAGCTTCCTAAACCCAGTATGTGGGAATTGTGGAAGCGAAAAGCATGACAAAACAAAGTGCGACAGAGAAACGCCCACCTGCATCCCTTGTAAATACCGGAAACGCACCTGCAACACTCCTGGTAAGGAGTGTGCAACCTATAAAATAATGATACAGCGGCTCATACAGAGGACAGACTATGGCAACGCGCTATAGAGTCACTCGAAAATCACCTAGCAAGCAGTTGCGAGATGCAGGTCGGTGGCGGAAGCTCAAGGAATCACAGGAATCTCTGCCCTCGGTGGTCAACGAGCGAGAGGAGGAGAGGCAGATCTACTCTGTCTTAGTTCCAGACGTGCGACCGGAGATGCGGGACTTCTCCTGCCAGGTTGGGTCCTTCCTGGCCATTAGGAGGAGTCCTCCAGGTGATCCGGCGACCGAGCAGACCAACTTGGAGTCTACCTCTTCACAGAGTGGGGGCTTTCTCACGCGCAAGGAGGGAGAGACCTATACACTTCCTGTTCCGACAGAGCGGCCGGAGTCGACGGATTTCTCCTGTCAGGTCGGGGGTTTCCTGGCTACAGGGAGGGGTCATCTAGGCTTCCGGGAGGCGGCGGTGACCGGCGGGGCGGCTTCATCCGTCGGGAGCGGGGGTTCCCGCTCGTCCTCGGGGGCGGAGTCGTCGTCGGCTGCCACGCCAGTCTCTGCAGCAGAGCACCAGCAGACTCCAAAAATGACGCAAGAGGATGTCGAAACAATTCAAGTTGGAAAAATGTACACTCAGTGTCCACCAGGAGACACATACACCATTTGTGAGGAAACGTTAAGACTGTCAAGACTGGAGGAACCCACAGCCCTAAACGCGGCTCTGAGGCAGCTGGTGAGGGTCGGGCATCCTCGCGGAGAGAAGGTCACGTTCCCGGCACTGGAGGATGCAGACTGTATTCATCTCGCTGCGTTAAACATTCCCACAGACTTTGAAAAATTACAAGACCTAGTGTCAAAATTATATATCAGACGGGGTCGGGAGTTCGATATCGACAAGACCTATAAAAACATGGTCAAGATGCACGGCAGGATTGGTTTTGATCCTGCCCAGGTATGGCCTGACAGCCATTTCTACACCAGACACCCGGATTAAGATAAAAGTCTTACAAATAAATGCTATGAGGAGCTCCCTTGTAACTCAGGAGCTCCGAAAGATAGCGGAAGAGAAAAATATCGATGTTATGTTAATTCAAGAGCCAGGCTCTGCCTCCGGCAAGGTCACAGGCTTTCCCGTCACTGCCCAGGTAATATCAATGGGTCCAAACCCCATGTCAGCAATTGTCATCTACAACAAGTTAATCAAAACCACTGTCTTGACACAGTATTGCACTTCCCATGTAACAGTTGTGGAGATAAACTTTTATAATACATCTTGGTACATAATTAATATATATTGTCAATACAGGGATCCAATCAATATTTATCTTGGGCAGTTATCTACAGTATTGCGAGCCCTAGCAGGCAAAGCAATTATAATATCAATGGACAGTAACGCAAAATCCCCCCTATGGCACAGTCAAGTTCAAGATCAAAGAGGACTGGCACTGGAAGACATTATTATGGAACATAATTTAAATGTTGTCAATCTCCCCGGCAACCCTCCTACCTACAGGAGCAGAGCTGGGGCAGCATCCTCTATTGATGTCACGCTCTGCACGACAAACATTGTAAACAATATCCAAAATTGGCAGGTCAACGACAACATAACCACCAGTGATCATAACGCTATTGAATTTACAATAGCATCACAAGGGGAGCATGTGCTAGAGGGGTGGACAATGCAGTATGACTACGGGAGAGCAGACTGGGACCTGTTGGAGGCGGAGTTTCATCCTCCGGAGCTGGGAGACGGTCCTTTTGAAGTAGAGGAAGCCGTAGGGGCCTTAATTGTCTCAGTCAGGGCGGCTTTGGCCGCGGCGATACCGACGCGAGGGCGCTTCATACGAAAAGCGACTTCTCCATGGACTCCAGAGCTTACCCGGCTCAGGCAGTCTATGAGAAGAGCACGAAGCAGCTATCAAAGGTCCTTCACCCAGGAGGAACGGCACTACCATCTTGCCCAGTATAGGAGAAGGAAATGGCTTTTCAAAGAAACTCTCAGACAACACCGCCAGCGGAGCTGGGAGGATTTTGTAAAGTCTCACCTGACTTTGGATCCATGGGGTACACCGTACAAAATAGTAAGAGAAAAAATCCATTCACCAATGCATCTCTCGACTGTACGAGTCGGTGACACAGACAGAATGACACAGGACTGGTCAGAGACCGCTGAGGAGCTACTGAGGGTGCTCCTCCCAGACGATCGACCTGACACAGACACCGAGATGCAGCAGGAAATAAGACGGCAAGACCAGCTACACTACCACAACAACGTACAGGTGTACCCCTACTCCATCGAGGAAGTGAAGGCAGCTATTCGCTCCTTTGCAAAGTGCAAGGCCCCGGGGCCGGATGCAATTCCTGCAGAAGTTCTGCAATGCATTGCAAACAAACTGGCTCCGGGCCTTACGAAAATTTACAACAGATGTATGGAAACACAGGTCTTCCCAACCTGCTGGAAGACGGCAGAAGTTATTATTATCAAAAAGGCTCCTGATAAGGATCCAATGCTGCCCAAATCCTACCGACCTATCTGTCTCCTGGACGTCTTGGGAAAGACATTTGAGAAGCTGCTGGTCTCTAGACTGTCTAGTCATAGAGTCCTACGTGGAATGAGTGATTCGCAATACGGATTCCGAGCTCGGAAGTCAACATCTGACGCTATCAACAAAGTCGTAAGTATTGTACACTCATCCACGCGGAAGTACGTCCTCGGAGTTATGGTGGATATTTCGGGTGCCTTCGACAATCTGTGGTGGCCGGCGCTCTTTTCTCGACTTCGAGAATTGGAATGCCCGGCGGCGCTATATGGTTGTCTGAAGGACTACTGCAGAAATAGAGTCGCCAGAATCACGGCTCCTGGTGTCGTGGTGTCTAAGAACATCTCAAAGGGCTGTCCGCAGGGTTCTGTGTGCGGCCCTTTGTTATGGGACGTGAATATGGACCCATTACTGGAAACACTAGAAAGGAACAACATGACATTAGGAGTCGTGGCGTATGCAGACGACCTCCTCGTTCTCGTTGAGGGCGACAGCCGTGCCGAGATTGAGACAAGAGCGGCCCATGTATCCGAAATTCTGATACAATGGTGTCAAAATTCAAAACTGGAAATCGCGCCTCAAAAATCAAGTATCATCTTGTTAAAAGGCAGACTAGCCAGAGATCCTATTATAAGGTTAAATAACCGTATAGTCGCAAGAACACGCGCTGCAAAGTACTTGGGCGTCTTCATAGACGAAGCCTGGAGCTACATCCCACACATAAATCATGTTGCCTCTAAGGCTCTGGCAGTACTAAACAAATTAATAAGTATAGCCCAACGGCGTTTCCATCTCCCTCCGATTGCAACAAAAATGTATAATAACTGTGTTTTGGTACCAATCGTGGGATACGGCTCCAGTGCCTGGGCCCACAAACTCACTCAGGTCAAGCCTGCCACTATGGTAAGAAGGATACAGCGCAACGTAATACTAAGGTGTGTAGGCGCATTTGGTACAACACCCACAGATGCACTGTGTCTAATCATGGGACTCTGCCCTTTAGATCTGTTAATCAGACAGCAGGCTGCAATGTACTGGCTTTCCAAACGAGAACACCAACAAGTCACAATAATAATGGGTGAACACCTCAACAATGTAAAAGAAATTAAACAAAAAACGATCAATCTCTGGCAACAACAATGGGATACATCCGATACAGGAAGGCGTGTCTATGACCTCCTTCCAAGTATTCAGGAAAGAATACGTATGAAACACTTCGTCCCCTCTCAAGGCATTGTACACTTTCTAACAGGACACGGCCCATATCCTGTGTATCTCCATCGGATTGGAAGTCGTCCGACACCTGAGTGCGTTTGTGGCGCCCCTGAGGGGACGCCCGAGCACGTAGTGTTTGAATGTCCCGACTTTGATCCAGTCGCCTCAGAGCTAAGGCTTGAAATCCAAGACCAAACAGTCAGGAACATTCTGAGAAACCCTGAGAAATATAACACTTTACAATGTCTAGTTGACCAAGTGTCACAATTTGCAAAATTAATTTTCGAGGAGAACTACCAACATTAAACTAGGGAAAAGCCGTACTCCTCAACAAGGTTGAGGAGCATTGCGCGGCGAAACAAGTGACAAATACCATACATCCATCTGTCAGTGGTGGAATGGAGGGTGGCCATGCCTTCTGGATCTCCGTTCGCATGGCGCCTGTCCGCCCCACTGGCGCCGCACTAAGTTCTGGGAACTGTAAGAGGGCAAGAAGGAAGATGACAGAGGGCTCTGCGGTCTATGGAAACATAGACGCGTGAGATGCCCTAAGGGTGGTTCCTAGGATTGCATGCCTTCTGCAGATCCAAACAAAACCCAATAAGTACAAAAGCACAACTAGATACTAATACCCTAATATAAAAGTAGAGCAATTGTATTCAGTTCTTTCTGTGTTTTATTTGTATTGTAAATAATTTTGTTTGTCTTTTTGGCGCAGAAGCGCAAGTTTGTTTTGTAATTTTGTAGTAGTTGTAGAAGTAGAATTTTATGTACATTAAGTGTAAATAATGGGTGGTGGAGGGTAGAAAAAAAATGTAGATAACACAGTAGTGGTTTCCTAGGTAGTAGAGCCCGGCCCACCTCCTCGCGGTTAGGGACGGGCAACGCTCCTGGCATTCCGGAGCGGCTAAGAGGCCGGTATGTAATTACTAAATGTGCATGTATCGTTAAGTATGTAATACACTACTTGTAACAACGTAGTATTGTTTAGATTAACAACCCACTTTAGTAACCCAGATAGTGGGTCTTTGTATGTTAACAATAAATTGTAAAAAAAAAAAAAAAAAAAAAAAAAAAAAAAAAAAAAAAAAAAAATTGTCCCTATACATGCAGTAAGTTCGTCGTGGGCGCTGGCCGGCAGGCCGCGAGACGTGACGCCCGGCGGCAAAGAGTGCTCCTCTGAGGATATAGATGTTCCGTTCCGCCGCACAATGGTGACGGTGACCGCTGCCTGCGGTGGCAACGCTGGGCACAGTCGATACTCGCCGTGTGGTGGAAGGTAAACATTATGCGGTACATCAGTACTTTCCTAATAGTTCGGTCGTCTCACGGCACTGCTTAGTAAATGATGCAAGGCCAAATATAGATGATTTATGCGAATGTCCCTATACGTGCTGTAAGACTGGGCACACAACGTGAATCGCACGTCAGCCAGACACTCGAACATGCACCACTCTCGGCCTGCAACGGAGACACACAATACGTAAACATCTGGAATGCGACAATGTCGAGTGCATCCTCTCTGCCACATTGCACCGTCGACACTATGATAACCAGAGCAGTAGGTCCACCTATAAAAGCACAATACCCCACTCCTCCGACAACTACCATTGCTCAGATAAATCAACACCACCAACACACATCCTACACAGAGGGGCACCAAATATCATCCCCCGCCCTCGTGTTATACCACATGAAAAATTGCAGAAGTGAGAGACACACATCCGCCAGCCTCTTGCTACAAGCATCGAACCGACGTGACGTATCTGACGGTGACTCAGGCATCCGTGTACTGCCACCACTATCCACCCCCCCCCCCCCTCTCTCTCTGCCCCCTTCCCACACAATACCAAATTTAACCAACTTTATCGCTTAACCTAACTGTGGCTGTACCAGTTTATCGCTTAACCTAACTGTGGCTGTACCAGTTTATCGCTTAACCTAACTGTGGCTGTACCAGTTTATCGCTTAACCTAACTGTGGCTGTACCAGTTTATCGCTTAACCTAACTGTGGCTGTACCAGTTTATCGCTTAACCTAACTGTGGCTGTACCAGTTTATCGCTTAACCTAACTGTGGCTGTACCAGATTATCGCTTAACCTAACTGTGGCTGTACCAGATTATCGCTTAACCTAACTGTGGCTGTACCAGATTATCGCTTAACCTAACTGTGGCTGTACCAGTTTATCGCTTAACCTAACTGTGGCTGTACCAGTTTATCGCTTAACCTAACTGTGGCTGTACCAGTTTATCGCTTAACCTAACTGTGGCTGTACCAGTTTATCGCTTAACCTAACTGTGGCTGTACCAGTTTATCGCTTAACCTAACTGTGGCTGTACCAGATTATCGCTTAACCTAACTGTGGCTGTACCAGATTATCGCTTAACCTAACTGTGGCTGTACCAGATTATCGCTTAACCTAACTGTGGCTGTACCAGATTATCGCTTAACCTAACTGTGGCTGTACCAGATTATCGCTTAACCTAACTGTGGCTGTACCAGATTATCGCTTAACCTAACTCAATTTGTCCCTTAACCTAACTCAATTTGTCCCTTAACCTAACTCAAGTTGTCCCTTAACCTAACTCAATTTGTCCCTTAACCTAACTCAATTTGTCCCTTAACCTAACTCAATTTGTCCCTTAACCTAACTCAAGTTGTCCCTTAACCTAACTCAAGTTGTCCCTTAACCTAACTCAAGTTGTCCCTTAACCTAACTCAAGTTGTCCCTTAACCTAACTCAAGTTGTCCCTTAACCTAACTCAAGTTGTCCCTTAACCTAACTCAAGTTGTCCCTTAACCTAACTCAAGTTGTCCCTTAACCTAACTCAAGTTGTCCCTTAACCTAACTCAATTTGTCCCTTAACCTAACTCAATTTGTCCCTTAACCTAACTCAATTTGTCCCTTAACCTAACTCAAGTTGTCCCTTAACCTAACTCAAGTTGTCCCTTAACCTAACTCAAGTTGTCCCTTAACCTAACTCAAGTTGTCCCTTAACCTAACTCAAGTTGTCCCTTAACCTAACTCAAGTTGTCCCTTAACCTAACTCAAGTTGTCCCTTAACCTAACTCAAGTTGTCCCTTAACCTAACTCAAGTTGTCCCTTAACCTAACTCAAGTTGTCCCTTAACCTAACTCAAGTTGTCCCTTAACCTAACTCAATTTGTCCCTTAACCTAACTCAATTTGTCCCTTAACCTAACTCAATTTGTCCCTTAACCTAACTCAATTTGTCCCTTAACCTAACTCAATTTGTCCCTTAACCTAACTCAATTTGTCCCTTAACCTAACTCAATTTGTCCCTTAACCTAACTCAAGTTGTCCCTTAACCTAACTCAAGTTGTCCCTTAACCTAACTCAAGTTGTCCCTTAACCTAACTCAAGTTGTCCCTTAACCTAACTCAAGTTGTCCCTTAACCTAACTCAAGTTGTCCCTTAACCTAACTCAAGTTGTCCCTTAACCTAACTCAAGTTGTCCCTTAACCTAACTCAAGTTGTCCCTTAACCTAACTCAAGTTGTCCCTTAACCTAACTCAATTTGTCCCTTAACCTAACTCAAGTTGTCCCTTAACCTAACTCAATTTGTCCCTTAACCTAACTCAATTTGTCCCTTAACCTAACTCAATTTGTCCCTTAACCTAACTCAATTTGTCCCTTAACCTAACTCAATTTGTCCCTTAACCTAACTCAATTTGTCCCTTAACCTAACTCAATTTGTCCCTTAACCTAACTCAAGTTGTCCCTTAACCTAACTCAAGTTGTCCCTTAACCTAACTCAAGTTGTCCCTTAACCTAACTCAAGTTGTCCCTTAACCTAACTCAAGTTGTCCCTTAACCTAACTCAAGTTGTCCCTTAACCTAACTCAAGTTGTCCCTTAACCTAACTCAAGTTGTCCCTTAACCTAACTCAAGTTGTCCCTTAACCTAACTCAAGTTGTCCCTTAACCTAACCCACGTTGTCCCTTAACCTAACCCACGTTGTCCCTTAACCTAACCCACGTTGTCCCTTAACCTAACCCACGTTGTCCCTTAACCTAACCCACGTTGTCCCTTAACCTAACCCACGTTGTCCCTTAACCTAACCCACGTTGTCCCTTAACCTAACCCACGTTGTCCCTTAACCTAACCCACGTTGTCCCTTAACCTAACCGACGTTGTCCCTTAACCTAACCCACGTTGTCCCTTAACCTAACCCACGTTGTCCCTTAACCTAACCCACGTTGTCCCTTAACCTAACCCACGTTGTCCCTTAACCTAACCCACGTTGTCCCTTAACCTAACCCACGTTGTCCCTTAACCTAACCCACGTTGTCCCTTAACCTAACCCACGTTGTCCCTTAACCTAACCCACGTTGTCCCTTAACCTAACCCACGTTGTCCCTTAACCTAACCCACGTTGTCCCTTAACCTAACCCACGTTGTCCCTTAACCTAACCCACGTTGTCCCTTAACCTAACCCACGTTGTCCCTTAACCTAACCCACGTTGTCCCTTAACCTAACCCACGTTGTCCCTTAACCTAACCCACGTTGTCCCTTTGCCTAACATAGTTCACTGCTCGGAATCTCTGGTGTCGTTGTTATCCTCATGTAGATGTCTTGCGAGTGTTGCTTACTTTCCACATATTCCTGCTATCCACTGTCAATTGTACTGCAATAGGACTATATCGCCGACCCCCCCCCCTCCCCCCCCTCTGTCCCCCTCTGTCCCCCTCTTTGTGTCTCTGTCCTCTCAAGCTGGTCGGTCTGGCGTTTGAGTGTTAAATGAGCCTCGCAGCTGTTCAGTTGCATTCAGATGTCGACGCCCTCAGTGTACGTCGTGGTATGGTCTGTGTCCATTGTCCGCTGATGTCGTACGCGTAACCCACACGCTGTACCGATCATCGGTCGTTACGTACAGAGTGAAGTAGTGTGATACGTGTGACCGTACGCTGGCTGTGCCCAACGGTGTCGAATCTCAATTTCCATATGTTGTGCTTGATGCTACTTGTCTCGTCTCCCAATAACAGCTAGGTTGCACTGTGGTACGCCGTAGAGGCGTGTGGGAGGAACGTACGAACGCATTGTATGTCACCCTGGGTCGCTGGGGGTGGTGGTGCGGTGAGTCAGGTCAGGTCAGGTCAGCGTGAGCCGTCTGATGTAGTGACGCGTGTATTCCGACTTTGTCGTATTGCCTCACACAAAGTGCTACCCTGGTGGACCGCGTTCCATATCTGGGACATGCCGCAGATGCCGGTTGACAGTGGATCGCGGAAGGTACATCGCATACGTGCGCGGGCCACCTTCCACGTGTTCTCTTCTGCACATGTCGCAGTGTGTATGTGGTCTGATGTAGCGTGTCGTGACACATGACATCCTGGCATGCAAGAATTGTTGAATTCGCAAATGTAGGTGGACATCTACGTTTACTGCCCAAGATACGCAAATGAACTGGAAATCCGTTGTTGAGCGGTTGTTCACGCTGGAGGTGAATCTGTGATGGCGACGATCGGTACAGCTATTAACCGGTTGTTTCAGCGGTACCCGCCACATCCACACGCGTGACTAGGCCCATGTGGGTATGAAGCGATACGCGGCGGTGGCTTGGTGGGACTGTTCCCGGCCGGTGAAGGGGGGCCGCCCGGCGTGTTGGCCGCGCGCTGCGTGGGCGCACGCGCAACAGGCGGCTGGTGGGGGGCGCCGAGTGGCAGGAGCGCCAGCCGACGGGCCCGGCAGGCGGCGCAGCTACGCTGCGGCGCACCCTGCACGCGGCGCCTGGCGGCCAAAGTTGGTTCAGCCGAGCCCGGTGCGAAGCGCGGTGGACATCTGCAGTGTGCTGGTCTGATTGAGGACTGTGTGCGTTGAGGATGCGCCGCCGCCTGGCACTCGGCGCCGCGACGCCGTCTGCTGCTCGGTCGCCCCAGCGGTTCTCGCAGGTGGTTTGTATCGCAGTTGTGCGGACGTGTTGGCGCGTGCGCTGTGCTGGGAGAGTTCGCTTCTGCACCCAAGTGGGGCTTTGCCCTTGTGTGGCGCTGGCGTTGGAGCTGCCGGTCACCATAGGTGGCGCGTGTTGTCTCCCGCCGGCAATGCCACGACAGCACGCTCCCGGGCCTCTGTCGGCAGCGGCAAGCTCAGTTGGGAGCAAGGGTGTTCGCACTAAAACCGTCTACTCGCCTAACTCCGGGCGATTGCGCCTCTCTCGAAACCGACCAAGTACCTAGGACGGCGCTGCGCGCCGCCGGGACCTGAGAGGGTTTCGAGGTGTATCGTGCAGGGGAGCTCGGCCTCCTCCTGTTTGCAGAATAATTGAGCGGACGCTTGCGTGTTCGCGCGGGCCCCCGGGACACACTCCCGGGCGGCCGGCTGCTCAGCTCTAGTTGACGCAGCTCCCTGGTTGATCCTGCCAGTAGTCATATGCTTGTCTCAAAGATTAAGCCATGCATGTCTCAGTACAAGCCGCATTAAGGTGAAACCGCGAATGGCTCATTAAATCAGTTATGGTTCCTTAGATCGTACCCACGTTACTTGGATAACTGTGGTAATTCTAGAGCTAATACATGCAAACAGAGTCCCGACCAGAGATGGAAGGGACGCTTTTATTAGATCAAAACCAATCGGATTGGCTTGTCTGGTCCGTTTGCCTTGGTGACTCTGAATAACTTTGGGCTGATCGCACGGTCCTCGTACCGGCGACGCATCTTTCAAATGTCTGCCTTATCAACTGTCGATGGTAGGTTCTGCGCCTACCATGGTTGTAACGGGTAACGGGGAATCAGGGTTCGATTCCGGAGAGGGAGCCTGAGAAACGGCTACCACATCCAAGGAAGGCAGCAGGCGCGCAAATTACCCACTCCCGGCACGGGGAGGTAGTGACGAAAAATAACGATACGGGACTCATCCGAGGCCCCGTAATCGGAATGAGTACACTTTAAATCCTTTAACGAGTATCTATTGGAGGGCAAGTCTGGTGCCAGCAGCCGCGGTAATTCCAGCTCCAATAGCGTATATTAAAGTTGTTGCGGTTAAAAAGCTCGTAGTTGGATTTGTGTCCCACGCTGTTGGTTCACCGCCCGTCGGTGTTTAACTGGCATGTATCGTGGGACGTCCTGCCGGTGGGGCGAGCCGAAGGGGTGCTTTCGCGTCCCGAGGCGGACCCCGTTTAAATCCTACCAGGGTGCTCTTTGTTGAGTGTCTCGGTGGGCCGGCACGTTTACTTTGAACAAATTAGAGTGCTTAAAGCAGGCAAGCCCGCCTGAATACTGTGTGCATGGAATAATGGAATAGGACCTCGGTTCTATTTTGTTGGTTTTCGGAACCCGAGGTAATGATTAATAGGGACAGGCGGGGGCATTCGTATTGCGACGTTAGAGGTGAAATTCTTGGATCGTCGCAAGACGAACAGAAGCGAAAGCATTTGCCAAGTATGTTTTCATTAATCAAGAACGAAAGTTAGAGGTTCGAAGGCGATCAGATACCGCCCTAGTTCTAACCATAAACGATGCCAGCCAGCGATCCGCCGCAGTTCCTCCGATGACTCGGCGGGCAGCCTCCGGGAAACCAAAGCTTTTGGGTTCCGGGGGAAGTATGGTTGCAAAGCTGAAACTTAAAGGAATTGACGGAAGGGCACCACCAGGAGTGGAGCCTGCGGCTTAATTTGACTCAACACGGGAAACCTCACCAGGCCCGGACACCGGAAGGATTGACAGATTGATAGCTCTTTCTTGATTCGGTGGGTGGTGGTGCATGGCCGTTCTTAGTTGGTGGAGCGATTTGTCTGGTTAATTCCGATAACGAACGAGACTCTAGCCTGCTAACTAGTCGCGTGACATCCTTCGTGCTGTCAGCGATTACTTTTCTTCTTAGAGGGACAGGCGGCTTCTAGCCGCACGAGATTGAGCAATAACAGGTCTGTGATGCCCTTAGATGTTCTGGGCCGCACGCGCGCTACACTGAAGGAATCAGCGTGTCTTCCTAGGCCGAAAGGTCGGGGTAACCCGCTGAACCTCCTTCGTGCTAGGGATTGGGGCTTGCAATTGTTCCCCATGAACGAGGAATTCCCAGTAAGCGCGAGTCATAAGCTCGCGTTGATTACGTCCCTGCCCTTTGTACACACCGCCCGTCGCTACTACCGATTGAATGATTTAGTGAGGTCTTCGGACTGGTACGCGGCATCGACTCTGTCGTTGCCGATGCTACCGGAAAGATGACCAAACTTGATCATTTAGAGGAAGTAAAAGTCGTAACAAGGTTTCCGTAGGTGAACCTGCGGAAGGATCATTACCGACTAGACTGCATGTCTTTCGATGTGCGTGTCGTGTCGCGCAACACGCTACCTGTACGGCAGTGGCCGTGCGCCGCGTGCGGAACCACGCGTGCCTCTCAAAACTAGCGGAAGTGTTGTTGTTGTGTGGTACGAGCGCTGAAGCTCTGGAGCGGCTGGCCTGCGGTACCTGGCGCCTGGCGCCGGTTTTGAATGACGTTCGCCCGAGTGCCTGTCCGCTCCGGTGTGGAGCCGTACGACGCCCATCGGCTGTGAGGCCGTTGGACACAAAAAAAATAGTGGAACAGGGGCCGTCAGACGCCTCAGTCCCGCAAATGCTACTGTCTTGAAAGAGACAGTGGGAGACTGAAAAGGAAAAGATCACCCAGGACGGTGGATCACTCGGCTCGTGGGTCGATGAAGAACGCAGCAAATTGCGCGTCGACATGTGAACTGCAGGACACATGAACATCGACGTTTCGAACGCACATTGCGGTCCATGGATTCCGTTCCCGGGCCACGTCTGGCTGAGGGTCGGCTACGTATACTGAAGCGCGCGGCGTTTGTCCCGCTTCGGAGACGTGGGAGTGTCGTGGTCGCCTGTGTGGCCGGCCGCGTCTCCTTAAACGTGCGATGCGCGCCCGTCGCCTGGCGGTTCGCATACCGGTACTTTCTCGGTAGCGTGCACAGCCGGCTGGCGGTGTGGCGTGCGACACCTCGTACAACGACCTCAGAGCAGGCGAGACTACCCGCTGAATTTAAGCATATTACTAAGCGGAGGAAAAGAAACTAACAAGGATTCCCCCAGTAGCGGCGAGCGAACAGGGAAGAGTCCAGCACCGAACCCCGCAGGCTGCCGCCTGTCGTGGCATGTGGTGTTTGGGAGGGTCCACTACCCCGACGCCTCGCGCCGAGCCCAAGTCCAACTTGAATGAGGCCACGGCCCGTAGAGGGTGCCAGGCCCGTAGCGGCCGGTGCGAGCGTCGGCGGGACCTCTCCTTCGAGTCGGGTTGCTTGAGAGTGCAGCTCCAAGTGGGTGGTAAACTCCATCTGAGACTAAATATGACCACGAGACCGATAGCGAACAAGTACCGTGAGGGAAAGTTGAAAAGAACTTTGAAGAGAGAGTTCAAAAGTACGTGAAACCGTTCTGGGGTAAACGTGAGAAGTCCGAAAGGTCGAACGGGTGAGATTCACGCCCATCCGGCCACTGGCCCCCGCCCTCGGCAGATGGGGCCGGCCGCCCGCGCGGAGCAATCCGCGGCGGGGTCGTGTCCGGTTGCCTTTCCACTCGCCGCGGGGTGGGGCCGTTCCGGTGTGCGGTGGGCCGCACTTCTCCCCTAGTAGGACGTCGCGACCCGCTGGGTGCCGGCCTACGGCCCGGGTGCGCAGCCTGTCCTTCCGCGGGCCTCGGTTCGCGTCTGTTGGGCAGAGCCCCGGTGTCCTGGCTGGCTGCTCGGCGGTATATCTGGAGGAGTCGATTCGCCCCTTTGGGCGCTCGGGCTCCCGGCAAGCGCGAGCGGTTCTTCCCGGATGACGGACCTACCTGGCCCGGCCCCGGACCCGCGCCGCTGTTGGCTCGGGATGCTCTCGGGCGGAATAATCGCTCCCGTCAGCGGCGCTTCAGCTTTGGACAATTTCACGACCCGTCTTGAAACACGGACCAAGGAGTCTAACATGTGCGCGAGTCATTGGGCTGTACGAAACCTAAAGGCGTAATGAAAGTGAAGGTCTCGCCTTGCGCGGGCCGAGGGAGGATGGGGCTTCCCCGCCCTTCACGGGGCGGCGGCCTCCGCACTCCCGGGGCGTCTCGTCCTCATTGCGAGGTGAGGCGCACCTAGAGCGTACACGTTGGGACCCGAAAGATGGTGAACTATGCCTGGCCAGGACGAAGTCAGGGGAAACCCTGATGGAGGTCCGTAGCGATTCTGACGTGCAAATCGATCGTCGGAGCTGGGTATAGGGGCGAAAGACTAATCGAACCATCTAGTAGCTGGTTCCCTCCGAAGTTTC
>NC_064931.1:473243762-473251262 GCF_023897955.1 Schistocerca gregaria
CTGTGGCTGTACCAGTTTATCGCTTAACCTAACTGTGGCTGTACCAGTTTATCGCTTAACCTAACTGTGGCTGTACCAGTTTATCGCTTAACCTAACTGTGGCTGTACCAGATTATCGCTTAACCTAACTGTGGCTGTACCAGATTATCGCTTAACCTAACTGTGGCTGTACCAGATTATCGCTTAACCTAACTGTGGCTGTACCAGATTATCGCTTAACCTAACTGTGGCTGTACCAGATTATCGCTTAACCTAACTGTGGCTGTACCAGATTATCGCTTAACCTAACTCAATTTGTCCCTTAACCTAACTCAATTTGTCCCTTAACCTAACTCAAGTTGTCCCTTAACCTAACTCAATTTGTCCCTTAACCTAACTCAATTTGTCCCTTAACCTAACTCAATTTGTCCCTTAACCTAACTCAAGTTGTCCCTTAACCTAACTCAAGTTGTCCCTTAACCTAACTCAAGTTGTCCCTTAACCTAACTCAAGTTGTCCCTTAACCTAACTCAAGTTGTCCCTTAACCTAACTCAAGTTGTCCCTTAACCTAACTCAAGTTGTCCCTTAACCTAACTCAAGTTGTCCCTTAACCTAACTCAATTTGTCCCTTAACCTAACTCAATTTGTCCCTTAACCTAACTCAATTTGTCCCTTAACCTAACTCAATTTGTCCCTTAACCTAACTCAAGTTGTCCCTTAACCTAACTCAAGTTGTCCCTTAACCTAACTCAAGTTGTCCCTTAACCTAACTCAAGTTGTCCCTTAACCTAACTCAAGTTGTCCCTTAACCTAACTCAAGTTGTCCCTTAACCTAACTCAAGTTGTCCCTTAACCTAACTCAAGTTGTCCCTTAACCTAACTCAAGTTGTCCCTTAACCTAACTCAAGTTGTCCCTTAACCTAACTCAATTTGTCCCTTAACCTAACTCAATTTGTCCCTTAACCTAACTCAATTTGTCCCTTAACCTAACTCAATTTGTCCCTTAACCTAACTCAATTTGTCCCTTAACCTAACTCAATTTGTCCCTTAACCTAACTCAAGTTGTCCCTTAACCTAACTCAAGTTGTCCCTTAACCTAACTCAAGTTGTCCCTTAACCTAACTCAAGTTGTCCCTTAACCTAACTCAAGTTGTCCCTTAACCTAACTCAAGTTGTCCCTTAACCTAACTCAAGTTGTCCCTTAACCTAACTCAAGTTGTCCCTTAACCTAACTCAAGTTGTCCCTTAACCTAACTCAATTTGTCCCTTAACCTAACTCAAGTTGTCCCTTAACCTAACTCAATTTGTCCCTTAACCTAACTCAATTTGTCCCTTAACCTAACTCAATTTGTCCCTTAACCTAACTCAATTTGTCCCTTAACCTAACTCAATTTGTCCCTTAACCTAACTCAATTTGTCCCTTAACCTAACTCAATTTGTCCCTTAACCTAACTCAATTTGTCCCTTAACCTAACTCAATTTGTCCCTTAACCTAACTCAAGTTGTCCCTTAACCTAACTCAAGTTGTCCCTTAACCTAACTCAAGTTGTCCCTTAACCTAACTCAAGTTGTCCCTTAACCTAACTCAAGTTGTCCCTTAACCTAACTCAAGTTGTCCCTTAACCTAACTCAAGTTGTCCCTTAACCTAACTCAAGTTGTCCCTTAACCTAACCCACGTTGTCCCTTAACCTAACCCACGTTGTCCCTTAACCTAACCCACGTTGTCCCTTAACCTAACCCACGTTGTCCCTTAACCTAACCCACGTTGTCCCTTAACCTAACCCACGTTGTCCCTTAACCTAACCCACGTTGTCCCTTAACCTAACCCACGTTGTCCCTTAACCTAACCCACGTTGTCCCTTAACCTAACCGACGTTGTCCCTTAACCTAACCCACGTTGTCCCTTAACCTAACCCACGTTGTCCCTTAACCTAACCCACGTTGTCCCTTAACCTAACCCACGTTGTCCCTTAACCTAACCCACGTTGTCCCTTAACCTAACCCACGTTGTCCCTTAACCTAACCCACGTTGTCCCTTAACCTAACCCACGTTGTCCCTTAACCTAACCCACGTTGTCCCTTAACCTAACCCACGTTGTCCCTTAACCTAACCCACGTTGTCCCTTAACCTAACCCACGTTGTCCCTTAACCTAACCCACGTTGTCCCTTAACCTAACCCACGTTGTCCCTTAACCTAACCCACGTTGTCCCTTTGCCTAACATAGTTCACTGCTCGGAATCTCTGGTGTCGTTGTTATCCTCATGTAGATGTCTTGCGAGTGTTGCTTACTTTCCACATATTCCTGCTATCCACTGTCAATTGTACTGCAATAGGACTATATCGCCGACCCCCCCCCTCCCCCCCCTCTGTCCCCCTCTGTCCCCCTCTTTGTGTCTCTGTCCTCTCAAGCTGGTCGGTCTGGCGTTTGAGTGTTAAATGAGCCTCGCAGCTGTTCAGTTGCATTCAGATGTCGACGCCCTCAGTGTACGTCGTGGTATGGTCTGTGTCCATTGTCCGCTGATGTCGTACGCGTAACCCACACGCTGTACCGATCATCGGTCGTTACGTACAGAGTGAAGTAGTGTGATACGTGTGACCGTACGCTGGCTGTGCCCAACGGTGTCGAATCTCAATTTCCATATGTTGTGCTTGATGCTACTTGTCTCGTCTCCCAATAACAGCTAGGTTGCACTGTGGTACGCCGTAGAGGCGTGTGGGAGGAACGTACGAACGCATTGTATGTCACCCTGGGTCGCTGGGGGTGGTGGTGCGGTGAGTCAGGTCAGGTCAGGTCAGCGTGAGCCGTCTGATGTAGTGACGCGTGTATTCCGACTTTGTCGTATTGCCTCACACAAAGTGCTACCCTGGTGGACCGCGTTCCATATCTGGGACATGCCGCAGATGCCGGTTGACAGTGGATCGCGGAAGGTACATCGCATACGTGCGCGGGCCACCTTCCACGTGTTCTCTTCTGCACATGTCGCAGTGTGTATGTGGTCTGATGTAGCGTGTCGTGACACATGACATCCTGGCATGCAAGAATTGTTGAATTCGCAAATGTAGGTGGACATCTACGTTTACTGCCCAAGATACGCAAATGAACTGGAAATCCGTTGTTGAGCGGTTGTTCACGCTGGAGGTGAATCTGTGATGGCGACGATCGGTACAGCTATTAACCGGTTGTTTCAGCGGTACCCGCCACATCCACACGCGTGACTAGGCCCATGTGGGTATGAAGCGATACGCGGCGGTGGCTTGGTGGGACTGTTCCCGGCCGGTGAAGGGGGGCCGCCCGGCGTGTTGGCCGCGCGCTGCGTGGGCGCACGCGCAACAGGCGGCTGGTGGGGGGCGCCGAGTGGCAGGAGCGCCAGCCGACGGGCCCGGCAGGCGGCGCAGCTACGCTGCGGCGCACCCTGCACGCGGCGCCTGGCGGCCAAAGTTGGTTCAGCCGAGCCCGGTGCGAAGCGCGGTGGACATCTGCAGTGTGCTGGTCTGATTGAGGACTGTGTGCGTTGAGGATGCGCCGCCGCCTGGCACTCGGCGCCGCGACGCCGTCTGCTGCTCGGTCGCCCCAGCGGTTCTCGCAGGTGGTTTGTATCGCAGTTGTGCGGACGTGTTGGCGCGTGCGCTGTGCTGGGAGAGTTCGCTTCTGCACCCAAGTGGGGCTTTGCCCTTGTGTGGCGCTGGCGTTGGAGCTGCCGGTCACCATAGGTGGCGCGTGTTGTCTCCCGCCGGCAATGCCACGACAGCACGCTCCCGGGCCTCTGTCGGCAGCGGCAAGCTCAGTTGGGAGCAAGGGTGTTCGCACTAAAACCGTCTACTCGCCTAACTCCGGGCGATTGCGCCTCTCTCGAAACCGACCAAGTACCTAGGACGGCGCTGCGCGCCGCCGGGACCTGAGAGGGTTTCGAGGTGTATCGTGCAGGGGAGCTCGGCCTCCTCCTGTTTGCAGAATAATTGAGCGGACGCTTGCGTGTTCGCGCGGGCCCCCGGGACACACTCCCGGGCGGCCGGCTGCTCAGCTCTAGTTGACGCAGCTCCCTGGTTGATCCTGCCAGTAGTCATATGCTTGTCTCAAAGATTAAGCCATGCATGTCTCAGTACAAGCCGCATTAAGGTGAAACCGCGAATGGCTCATTAAATCAGTTATGGTTCCTTAGATCGTACCCACGTTACTTGGATAACTGTGGTAATTCTAGAGCTAATACATGCAAACAGAGTCCCGACCAGAGATGGAAGGGACGCTTTTATTAGATCAAAACCAATCGGATTGGCTTGTCTGGTCCGTTTGCCTTGGTGACTCTGAATAACTTTGGGCTGATCGCACGGTCCTCGTACCGGCGACGCATCTTTCAAATGTCTGCCTTATCAACTGTCGATGGTAGGTTCTGCGCCTACCATGGTTGTAACGGGTAACGGGGAATCAGGGTTCGATTCCGGAGAGGGAGCCTGAGAAACGGCTACCACATCCAAGGAAGGCAGCAGGCGCGCAAATTACCCACTCCCGGCACGGGGAGGTAGTGACGAAAAATAACGATACGGGACTCATCCGAGGCCCCGTAATCGGAATGAGTACACTTTAAATCCTTTAACGAGTATCTATTGGAGGGCAAGTCTGGTGCCAGCAGCCGCGGTAATTCCAGCTCCAATAGCGTATATTAAAGTTGTTGCGGTTAAAAAGCTCGTAGTTGGATTTGTGTCCCACGCTGTTGGTTCACCGCCCGTCGGTGTTTAACTGGCATGTATCGTGGGACGTCCTGCCGGTGGGGCGAGCCGAAGGGGTGCTTTCGCGTCCCGAGGCGGACCCCGTTTAAATCCTACCAGGGTGCTCTTTGTTGAGTGTCTCGGTGGGCCGGCACGTTTACTTTGAACAAATTAGAGTGCTTAAAGCAGGCAAGCCCGCCTGAATACTGTGTGCATGGAATAATGGAATAGGACCTCGGTTCTATTTTGTTGGTTTTCGGAACCCGAGGTAATGATTAATAGGGACAGGCGGGGGCATTCGTATTGCGACGTTAGAGGTGAAATTCTTGGATCGTCGCAAGACGAACAGAAGCGAAAGCATTTGCCAAGTATGTTTTCATTAATCAAGAACGAAAGTTAGAGGTTCGAAGGCGATCAGATACCGCCCTAGTTCTAACCATAAACGATGCCAGCCAGCGATCCGCCGCAGTTCCTCCGATGACTCGGCGGGCAGCCTCCGGGAAACCAAAGCTTTTGGGTTCCGGGGGAAGTATGGTTGCAAAGCTGAAACTTAAAGGAATTGACGGAAGGGCACCACCAGGAGTGGAGCCTGCGGCTTAATTTGACTCAACACGGGAAACCTCACCAGGCCCGGACACCGGAAGGATTGACAGATTGATAGCTCTTTCTTGATTCGGTGGGTGGTGGTGCATGGCCGTTCTTAGTTGGTGGAGCGATTTGTCTGGTTAATTCCGATAACGAACGAGACTCTAGCCTGCTAACTAGTCGCGTGACATCCTTCGTGCTGTCAGCGATTACTTTTCTTCTTAGAGGGACAGGCGGCTTCTAGCCGCACGAGATTGAGCAATAACAGGTCTGTGATGCCCTTAGATGTTCTGGGCCGCACGCGCGCTACACTGAAGGAATCAGCGTGTCTTCCTAGGCCGAAAGGTCGGGGTAACCCGCTGAACCTCCTTCGTGCTAGGGATTGGGGCTTGCAATTGTTCCCCATGAACGAGGAATTCCCAGTAAGCGCGAGTCATAAGCTCGCGTTGATTACGTCCCTGCCCTTTGTACACACCGCCCGTCGCTACTACCGATTGAATGATTTAGTGAGGTCTTCGGACTGGTACGCGGCATCGACTCTGTCGTTGCCGATGCTACCGGAAAGATGACCAAACTTGATCATTTAGAGGAAGTAAAAGTCGTAACAAGGTTTCCGTAGGTGAACCTGCGGAAGGATCATTACCGACTAGACTGCATGTCTTTCGATGTGCGTGTCGTGTCGCGCAACACGCTACCTGTACGGCAGTGGCCGTGCGCCGCGTGCGGAACCACGCGTGCCTCTCAAAACTAGCGGAAGTGTTGTTGTTGTGTGGTACGAGCGCTGAAGCTCTGGAGCGGCTGGCCTGCGGTACCTGGCGCCTGGCGCCGGTTTTGAATGACGTTCGCCCGAGTGCCTGTCCGCTCCGGTGTGGAGCCGTACGACGCCCATCGGCTGTGAGGCCGTTGGACACAAAAAAAATAGTGGAACAGGGGCCGTCAGACGCCTCAGTCCCGCAAATGCTACTGTCTTGAAAGAGACAGTGGGAGACTGAAAAGGAAAAGATCACCCAGGACGGTGGATCACTCGGCTCGTGGGTCGATGAAGAACGCAGCAAATTGCGCGTCGACATGTGAACTGCAGGACACATGAACATCGACGTTTCGAACGCACATTGCGGTCCATGGATTCCGTTCCCGGGCCACGTCTGGCTGAGGGTCGGCTACGTATACTGAAGCGCGCGGCGTTTGTCCCGCTTCGGAGACGTGGGAGTGTCGTGGTCGCCTGTGTGGCCGGCCGCGTCTCCTTAAACGTGCGATGCGCGCCCGTCGCCTGGCGGTTCGCATACCGGTACTTTCTCGGTAGCGTGCACAGCCGGCTGGCGGTGTGGCGTGCGACACCTCGTACAACGACCTCAGAGCAGGCGAGACTACCCGCTGAATTTAAGCATATTACTAAGCGGAGGAAA
The DNA here is from genome assembly GCF_023897955.1 of Schistocerca gregaria. Lineage (NCBI taxonomy): Eukaryota > Metazoa > Arthropoda > Insecta > Orthoptera > Acrididae > Schistocerca > Schistocerca gregaria. The sequence goes on from NC_064931.1 coordinate 473,250,441, forward strand.
AGAAACTAACAAGGATTCCCCCAGTAGCGGCGAGCGAACAGGGAAGAGTCCAGCACCGAACCCCGCAGGCTGCCGCCTGTCGTGGCATGTGGTGTTTGGGAGGGTCCACTACCCCGACGCCTCGCGCCGAGCCCAAGTCCAACTTGAATGAGGCCACGGCCCGTAGAGGGTGCCAGGCCCGTAGCGGCCGGTGCGAGCGTCGGCGGGACCTCTCCTTCGAGTCGGGTTGCTTGAGAGTGCAGCTCCAAGTGGGTGGTAAACTCCATCTGAGACTAAATATGACCACGAGACCGATAGCGAACAAGTACCGTGAGGGAAAGTTGAAAAGAACTTTGAAGAGAGAGTTCAAAAGTACGTGAAACCGTTCTGGGGTAAACGTGAGAAGTCCGAAAGGTCGAACGGGTGAGATTCACGCCCATCCGGCCACTGGCCCCCGCCCTCGGCAGATGGGGCCGGCCGCCCGCGCGGAGCAATCCGCGGCGGGGTCGTGTCCGGTTGCCTTTCCACTCGCCGCGGGGTGGGGCCGTTCCGGTGTGCGGTGGGCCGCACTTCTCCCCTAGTAGGACGTCGCGACCCGCTGGGTGCCGGCCTACGGCCCGGGTGCGCAGCCTGTCCTTCCGCGGGCCTCGGTTCGCGTCTGTTGGGCAGAGCCCCGGTGTCCTGGCTGGCTGCTCGGCGGTATATCTGGAGGAGTCGATTCGCCCCTTTGGGCGCTCGGGCTCCCGGCAAGCGCGCGCGGTTCTTCCCGGATGACGGACCTACCTGGCCCGGCCCCGGACCCGCGCCGCTGTTGGCTCGGGATGCTCTCGGGCGGAATAATCG
>NC_064931.1:473256262-473263762 GCF_023897955.1 Schistocerca gregaria
CCCTTCCCACACAATACCAAATTTAACCAACTTTATCGCTTAACCTAACTGTGGCTGTACCAGTTTATCGCTTAACCTAACTGTGGCTGTACCAGTTTATCGCTTAACCTAACTGTGGCTGTACCAGTTTATCGCTTAACCTAACTGTGGCTGTACCAGTTTATCGCTTAACCTAACTGTGGCTGTACCAGTTTATCGCTTAACCTAACTGTGGCTGTACCAGTTTATCGCTTAACCTAACTGTGGCTGTACCAGTTTATCGCTTAACCTAACTGTGGCTGTACCAGTTTATCGCTTAACCTAACTGTGGCTGTACCAGTTTATCGCTTAACCTAACTGTGGCTGTACCAGTTTATCGCTTAACCTAACTGTGGCTGTACCAGTTTATCGCTTAACCTAACTGTGGCTGTACCAGTTTATCGCTTAACCTAACTGTGGCTGTACCAGTTTATCGCTTAACCTAACTGTGGCTGTACCAGTTTATCGCTTAACCTAACTGTGGCTGTACCAGTTTATCGCTTAACCTAACTGTGGCTGTACCAGATTATCGCTTAACCTAACTGTGGCTGTACCAGATTATCGCTTAACCTAACTGTGGCTGTACCAGATTATCGCTTAACCTAACTGTGGCTGTACCAGATTATCGCTTAACCTAACTGTGGCTGTACCAGATTATCGCTTAACCTAACTGTGGCTGTACCAGATTATCGCTTAACCTAACTCAATTTGTCCCTTAACCTAACTCAATTTGTCCCTTAACCTAACTCAAGTTGTCCCTTAACCTAACTCAATTTGTCCCTTAACCTAACTCAAGTTGTCCCTTAACCTAACTCAAGTTGTCCCTTAACCTAACTCAAGTTGTCCCTTAACCTAACTCAAGTTGTCCCTTAACCTAACTCAAGTTGTCCCTTAACCTAACTCAAGTTGTCCCTTAACCTAACTCAAGTTGTCCCTTAACCTAACTCAAGTTGTCCCTTAACCTAACTCAAGTTGTCCCTTAACCTAACTCAATTTGTCCCTTAACCTAACTCAATTTGTCCCTTAACCTAACTCAATTTGTCCCTTAACCTAACTCAAGTTGTCCCTTAACCTAACTCAAGTTGTCCCTTAACCTAACTCAAGTTGTCCCTTAACCTAACTCAAGTTGTCCCTTAACCTAACTCAAGTTGTCCCTTAACCTAACTCAAGTTGTCCCTTAACCTAACTCAATTTGTCCCTTAACCTAACTCAAGTTGTCCCTTAACCTAACTCAATTTGTCCCTTAACCTAACTCAATTTGTCCCTTAACCTAACTCAATTTGTCCCTTAACCTAACTCAATTTGTCCCTTAACCTAACTCAATTTGTCCCTTAACCTAACTCAATTTGTCCCTTAACCTAACTCAATTTGTCCCTTAACCTAACTCAATTTGTCCCTTAACCTAACTCAAGTTGTCCCTTAACCTAACTCAAGTTGTCCCTTAACCTAACTCAAGTTGTCCCTTAACCTAACTCAAGTTGTCCCTTAACCTAACTCAAGTTGTCCCTTAACCTAACTCAAGTTGTCCCTTAACCTAACTCAAGTTGTCCCTTAACCTAACTCAAGTTGTCCCTTAACCTAACTCAAGTTGTCCCTTAACCTAACCCACGTTGTCCCTTAACCTAACCCACGTTGTCCCTTAACCTAACCCACGTTGTCCCTTAACCTAACCCACGTTGTCCCTTAACCTAACCCACGTTGTCCCTTAACCTAACCCACGTTGTCCCTTAACCTAACCCACGTTGTCCCTTAACCTAACCCACGTTGTCCCTTAACCTAACCGACGTTGTCCCTTAACCTAACCCACGTTGTCCCTTAACCTAACCCACGTTGTCCCTTAACCTAACCCACGTTGTCCCTTAACCTAACCCACGTTGTCCCTTAACCTAACCCACGTTGTCCCTTAACCTAACCCACGTTGTCCCTTAACCTAACCCACGTTGTCCCTTAACCTAACCCACGTTGTCCCTTAACCTAACCCACGTTGTCCCTTAACCTAACCCACGTTGTCCCTTAACCTAACCCACGTTGTCCCTTAACCTAACCCACGTTGTCCCTTAACCTAACCCACGTTGTCCCTTAACCTAACCCACGTTGTCCCTTAACCTAACCCACGTTGTCCCTTAACCTAACCCACGTTGTCCCTTTGCCTAACATAGTTCACTGCTCGGAATCTCTGGTGTCGTTGTTATCCTCATGTAGATGTCTTGCGAGTGTTGCTTACTTTCCACATATTCCTGCTATCCACTGTCAATTGTACTGCAATAGGACTATATCGCCGACCCCCCCCCTCCCCCCCCTCTGTCCCCCTCTGTCCCCCTCTTTGTGTCTCTGTCCTCTCAAGCTGGTCGGTCTGGCGTTTGAGTGTTAAATGAGCCTCGCAGCTGTTCAGTTGCATTCAGATGTCGACGCCCTCAGTGTACGTCGTGGTATGGTCTGTGTCCATTGTCCGCTGATGTCGTACGCGTAACCCACACGCTGTACCGATCATCGGTCGTTACGTACAGAGTGAAGTAGTGTGATACGTGTGACCGTACGCTGGCTGTGCCCAACGGTGTCGAATCTCAATTTCCATATGTTGTGCTTGATGCTACTTGTCTCGTCTCCCAATAACAGCTAGGTTGCACTGTGGTACGCCGTAGAGGCGTGTGGGAGGAACGTACGAACGCATTGTATGTCACCCTGGGTCGCTGGGGGTGGTGGTGCGGTGAGTCAGGTCAGGTCAGGTCAGCGTGAGCCGTCTGATGTAGTGACGCGTGTATTCCGACTTTGTCGTATTGCCTCACACAAAGTGCTACCCTGGTGGACCGCGTTCCATATCTGGGACATGCCGCAGATGCCGGTTGACAGTGGATCGCGGAAGGTACATCGCATACGTGCGCGGGCCACCTTCCACGTGTTCTCTTCTGCACATGTCGCAGTGTGTATGTGGTCTGATGTAGCGTGTCGTGACACATGACATCCTGGCATGCAAGAATTGTTGAATTCGCAAATGTAGGTGGACATCTACGTTTACTGCCCAAGATACGCAAATGAACTGGAAATCCGTTGTTGAGCGGTTGTTCACGCTGGAGGTGAATCTGTGATGGCGACGATCGGTACAGCTATTAACCGGTTGTTTCAGCGGTACCCGCCACATCCACACGCGTGACTAGGCCCATGTGGGTATGAAGCGATACGCGGCGGTGGCTTGGTGGGACTGTTCCCGGCCGGTGAAGGGGGGCCGCCCGGCGTGTTGGCCGCGCGCTGCGTGGGCGCACGCGCAACAGGCGGCTGGTGGGGGGCGCCGAGTGGCAGGAGCGCCAGCCGACGGGCCCGGCAGGCGGCGCAGCTACGCTGCGGCGCACCCTGCACGCGGCGCCTGGCGGCCAAAGTTGGTTCAGCCGAGCCCGGTGCGAAGCGCGGTGGACATCTGCAGTGTGCTGGTCTGATTGAGGACTGTGTGCGTTGAGGATGCGCCGCCGCCTGGCACTCGGCGCCGCGACGCCGTCTGCTGCTCGGTCGCCCCAGCGGTTCTCGCAGGTGGTTTGTATCGCAGTTGTGCGGACGTGTTGGCGCGTGCGCTGTGCTGGGAGAGTTCGCTTCTGCACCCAAGTGGGGCTTTGCCCTTGTGTGGCGCTGGCGTTGGAGCTGCCGGTCACCATAGGTGGCGCGTGTTGTCTCCCGCCGGCAATGCCACGACAGCACGCTCCCGGGCCTCTGTCGGCAGCGGCAAGCTCAGTTGGGAGCAAGGGTGTTCGCACTAAAACCGTCTACTCGCCTAACTCCGGGCGATTGCGCCTCTCTCGAAACCGACCAAGTACCTAGGACGGCGCTGCGCGCCGCCGGGACCTGAGAGGGTTTCGAGGTGTATCGTGCAGGGGAGCTCGGCCTCCTCCTGTTTGCAGAATAATTGAGCGGACGCTTGCGTGTTCGCGCGGGCCCCCGGGACACACTCCCGGGCGGCCGGCTGCTCAGCTCTAGTTGACGCAGCTCCCTGGTTGATCCTGCCAGTAGTCATATGCTTGTCTCAAAGATTAAGCCATGCATGTCTCAGTACAAGCCGCATTAAGGTGAAACCGCGAATGGCTCATTAAATCAGTTATGGTTCCTTAGATCGTACCCACGTTACTTGGATAACTGTGGTAATTCTAGAGCTAATACATGCAAACAGAGTCCCGACCAGAGATGGAAGGGACGCTTTTATTAGATCAAAACCAATCGGATTGGCTTGTCTGGTCCGTTTGCCTTGGTGACTCTGAATAACTTTGGGCTGATCGCACGGTCCTCGTACCGGCGACGCATCTTTCAAATGTCTGCCTTATCAACTGTCGATGGTAGGTTCTGCGCCTACCATGGTTGTAACGGGTAACGGGGAATCAGGGTTCGATTCCGGAGAGGGAGCCTGAGAAACGGCTACCACATCCAAGGAAGGCAGCAGGCGCGCAAATTACCCACTCCCGGCACGGGGAGGTAGTGACGAAAAATAACGATACGGGACTCATCCGAGGCCCCGTAATCGGAATGAGTACACTTTAAATCCTTTAACGAGTATCTATTGGAGGGCAAGTCTGGTGCCAGCAGCCGCGGTAATTCCAGCTCCAATAGCGTATATTAAAGTTGTTGCGGTTAAAAAGCTCGTAGTTGGATTTGTGTCCCACGCTGTTGGTTCACCGCCCGTCGGTGTTTAACTGGCATGTATCGTGGGACGTCCTGCCGGTGGGGCGAGCCGAAGGGGTGCTTTCGCGTCCCGAGGCGGACCCCGTTTAAATCCTACCAGGGTGCTCTTTGTTGAGTGTCTCGGTGGGCCGGCACGTTTACTTTGAACAAATTAGAGTGCTTAAAGCAGGCAAGCCCGCCTGAATACTGTGTGCATGGAATAATGGAATAGGACCTCGGTTCTATTTTGTTGGTTTTCGGAACCCGAGGTAATGATTAATAGGGACAGGCGGGGGCATTCGTATTGCGACGTTAGAGGTGAAATTCTTGGATCGTCGCAAGACGAACAGAAGCGAAAGCATTTGCCAAGTATGTTTTCATTAATCAAGAACGAAAGTTAGAGGTTCGAAGGCGATCAGATACCGCCCTAGTTCTAACCATAAACGATGCCAGCCAGCGATCCGCCGCAGTTCCTCCGATGACTCGGCGGGCAGCCTCCGGGAAACCAAAGCTTTTGGGTTCCGGGGGAAGTATGGTTGCAAAGCTGAAACTTAAAGGAATTGACGGAAGGGCACCACCAGGAGTGGAGCCTGCGGCTTAATTTGACTCAACACGGGAAACCTCACCAGGCCCGGACACCGGAAGGATTGACAGATTGATAGCTCTTTCTTGATTCGGTGGGTGGTGGTGCATGGCCGTTCTTAGTTGGTGGAGCGATTTGTCTGGTTAATTCCGATAACGAACGAGACTCTAGCCTGCTAACTAGTCGCGTGACATCCTTCGTGCTGTCAGCGATTACTTTTCTTCTTAGAGGGACAGGCGGCTTCTAGCCGCACGAGATTGAGCAATAACAGGTCTGTGATGCCCTTAGATGTTCTGGGCCGCACGCGCGCTACACTGAAGGAATCAGCGTGTCTTCCTAGGCCGAAAGGTCGGGGTAACCCGCTGAACCTCCTTCGTGCTAGGGATTGGGGCTTGCAATTGTTCCCCATGAACGAGGAATTCCCAGTAAGCGCGAGTCATAAGCTCGCGTTGATTACGTCCCTGCCCTTTGTACACACCGCCCGTCGCTACTACCGATTGAATGATTTAGTGAGGTCTTCGGACTGGTACGCGGCATCGACTCTGTCGTTGCCGATGCTACCGGAAAGATGACCAAACTTGATCATTTAGAGGAAGTAAAAGTCGTAACAAGGTTTCCGTAGGTGAACCTGCGGAAGGATCATTACCGACTAGACTGCATGTCTTTCGATGTGCGTGTCGTGTCGCGCAACACGCTACCTGTACGGCAGTGGCCGTGCGCCGCGTGCGGAACCACGCGTGCCTCTCAAAACTAGCGGAAGTGTTGTTGTTGTGTGGTACGAGCGCTGAAGCTCTGGAGCGGCTGGCCTGCGGTACCTGGCGCCTGGCGCCGGTTTTGAATGACGTTCGCCCGAGTGCCTGTCCGCTCCGGTGTGGAGCCGTACGACGCCCATCGGCTGTGAGGCCGTTGGACACAAAAAAAATAGTGGAACAGGGGCCGTCAGACGCCTCAGTCCCGCAAATGCTACTGTCTTGAAAGAGACAGTGGGAGACTGAAAAGGAAAAGATCACCCAGGACGGTGGATCACTCGGCTCGTGGGTCGATGAAGAACGCAGCAAATTGCGCGTCGACATGTGAACTGCAGGACACATGAACATCGACGTTTCGAACGCACATTGCGGTCCATGGATTCCGTTCCCGGGCCACGTCTGGCTGAGGGTCGGCTACGTATACTGAAGCGCGCGGCGTTTGTCCCGCTTCGGAGACGTGGGAGTGTCGTGGTCGCCTGTGTGGCCGGCCGCGTCTCCTTAAACGTGCGATGCGCGCCCGTCGCCTGGCGGTTCGCATACCGGTACTTTCTCGGTAGCGTGCACAGCCGGCTGGCGGTGTGGCGTGCGACACCTCGTACAACGACCTCAGAGCAGGCGAGACTACCCGCTGAATTTAAGCATATTACTAAGCGGAGGAAAAGAAACTAACAAGGATTCCCCCAGTAGCGGCGAGCGAACAGGGAAGAGTCCAGCACCGAACCCCGCAGGCTGCCGCCTGTCGTGGCATGTGGTGTTTGGGAGGGTCCACTACCCCGACGCCTCGCGCCGAGCCCAAGTCCAACTTGAATGAGGCCACGGCCCGTAGAGGGTGCCAGGCCCGTAGCGGCCGGTGCGAGCGTCGGCGGGACCTCTCCTTCGAGTCGGGTTGCTTGAGAGTGCAGCTCCAAGTGGGTGGTAAACTCCATCTGAGACTAAATATGACCACGAGACCGATAGCGAACAAGTACCGTGAGGGAAAGTTGAAAAGAACTTTGAAGAGAGAGTTCAAAAGTACGTGAAACCGTTCTGGGGTAAACGTGAGAAGTCCGAAAGGTCGAACGGGTGAGATTCACGCCCATCCGGCCACTGGCCCCCGCCCTCGGCAGATGGGGCCGGCCGCCCGCGCGGAGCAATCCGCGGCGGGGTCGTGTCCGGTTGCCTTTCCACTCGCCGCGGGGTGGGGCCGTTCCGGTGTGCGGTGGGCCGCACTTCTCCCCTAGTAGGACGTCGCGACCCGCTGGGTGCCGGCCTACGGCCCGGGTGCGCAGCCTGTCCTTCCGCGGGCCTCGGTTCGCGTCTGTTGGGCAGAGCCCCGGTGTCCTGGCTGGCTGCTCGGCGGTATATCTGGAGGAGTCGATTCGCCCCTTTGGGCGCTCGGGCTCCCGGCAAGCGCGCGCGGTTCTTCCCGGATGACGGACCTACCTGGCCCGGCCCCGGACCCGCGCCGCTGTTGGCTCGGGATGCTCTCGGGCGGAATAATCGCTCCCGTCAGCGGCGCTTCAGCTTTGGACA
>NC_064931.1:473268762-473276262 GCF_023897955.1 Schistocerca gregaria
AACCAACTTTATCGCTTAACCTAACTGTGGCTGTACCAGTTTATCGCTTAACCTAACTGTGGCTGTACCAGTTTATCGCTTAACCTAACTGTGGCTGTACCAGTTTATCGCTTAACCTAACTGTGGCTGTACCAGTTTATCGCTTAACCTAACTGTGGCTGTACCAGTTTATCGCTTAACCTAACTGTGGCTGTACCAGTTTATCGCTTAACCTAACTGTGGCTGTACCAGATTATCGCTTAACCTAACTGTGGCTGTACCAGATTATCGCTTAACCTAACTGTGGCTGTACCAGATTATCGCTTAACCTAACTGTGGCTGTACCAGATTATCGCTTAACCTAACTGTGGCTGTACCAGATTATCGCTTAACCTAACTGTGGCTGTACCAGATTATCGCTAAACCTAACTCAATTTGTCCCTTAACCTAACTCAATTTGTCCCTTAACCTAACTCAAGTTGTCCCTTAACCTAACTCAATTTGTCCCTTAACCTAACTCAATTTGTCCCTTAACCTAACTCAATTTGTCCCTTAACCTAACTCAAGTTGTCCCTTAACCTAACTCAAGTTGTCCCTTAACCTAACTCAAGTTGTCCCTTAACCTAACTCAAGTTGTCCCTTAACCTAACTCAAGTTGTCCCTTAACCTAACTCAAGTTGTCCCTTAACCTAACTCAAGTTGTCCCTTAACCTAACTCAAGTTGTCCCTTAACCTAACTCAATTTGTCCCTTAACCTAACTCAATTTGTCCCTTAACCTAACTCAATTTGTCCCTTAACCTAACTCAATTTGTCCCTTAACCTAACTCAAGTTGTCCCTTAACCTAACTCAAGTTGTCCCTTAACCTAACTCAAGTTGTCCCTTAACCTAACTCAAGTTGTCCCTTAACCTAACTCAAGTTGTCCCTTAACCTAACTCAAGTTGTCCCTTAACCTAACTCAAGTTGTCCCTTAACCTAACTCAAGTTGTCCCTTAACCTAACTCAAGTTGTCCCTTAACCTAACTCAATTTGTCCCTTAACCTAACTCAATTTGTCCCTTAACCTAACTCAATTTGTCCCTTAACCTAACTCAATTTGTCCCTTAACCTAACTCAATTTGTCCCTTAACCTAACTCAATTTGTCCCTTAACCTAACTCAATTTGTCCCTTAACCTAACTCAAGTTGTCCCTTAACCTAACTCAAGTTGTCCCTTAACCTAACTCAAGTTGTCCCTTAACCTAACTCAAGTTGTCCCTTAACCTAACTCAAGTTGTCCCTTAACCTAACTCAAGTTGTCCCTTAACCTAACTCAAGTTGTCCCTTAACCTAACTCAAGTTGTCCCTTAACCTAACTCAAGTTGTCCCTTAACCTAACTCAAGTTGTCCCTTAACCTAACTCAATTTGTCCCTTAACCTAACTCAATTTGTCCCTTAACCTAACTCAATTTGTCCCTTAACCTAACTCAATTTGTCCCTTAACCTAACTCAATTTGTCCCTTAACCTAACTCAATTTGTCCCTTAACCTAACTCAATTTGTCCCTTAACCTAACTCAATTTGTCCCTTAACCTAACTCAATTTGTCCCTTAACCTAACTCAAGTTGTCCCTTAACCTAACTCAAGTTGTCCCTTAACCTAACTCAAGTTGTCCCTTAACCTAACTCAAGTTGTCCCTTAACCTAACTCAAGTTGTCCCTTAACCTAACTCAAGTTGTCCCTTAACCTAACTCAAGTTGTCCCTTAACCTAACTCAAGTTGTCCCTTAACCTAACTCAAGTTGTCCCTTAACCTAACTCAAGTTGTCCCTTAACCTAACCCACGTTGTCCCTTAACCTAACCCACGTTGTCCCTTAACCTAACCCACGTTGTCCCTTAACCTAACCCACGTTGTCCCTTAACCTAACCCACGTTGTCCCTTAACCTAACCCACGTTGTCCCTTAACCTAACCCACGTTGTCCCTTAACCTAACCCACGTTGTCCCTTAACCTAACCCACGTTGTCCCTTAACCTAACCGACGTTGTCCCTTAACCTAACCCACGTTGTCCCTTAACCTAACCCACGTTGTCCCTTAACCTAACCCACGTTGTCCCTTAACCTAACCCACGTTGTCCCTTAACCTAACCCACGTTGTCCCTTAACCTAACCCACGTTGTCCCTTAACCTAACCCACGTTGTCCCTTAACCTAACCCACGTTGTCCCTTAACCTAACCCACGTTGTCCCTTAACCTAACCCACGTTGTCCCTTAACCTAACCCACGTTGTCCCTTAACCTAACCCACGTTGTCCCTTAACCTAACCCACGTTGTCCCTTAACCTAACCCACGTTGTCCCTTAACCTAACCCACGTTGTCCCTTAACCTAACCCACGTTGTCCCTTTGCCTAACATAGTTCACTGCTCGGAATCTCTGGTGTCGTTGTTATCCTCATGTAGATGTCTTGCGAGTGTTGCTTACTTTCCACATATTCCTGCTATCCACTGTCAATTGTACTGCAATAGGACTATATCGCCGACCCCCCCCCCTCCCCCCCCTCTGTCCCCCTCTGTCCCCCTCTTTGTGTCTCTGTCCTCTCAAGCTGGTCGGTCTGGCGTTTGAGTGTTAAATGAGCCTCGCAGCTGTTCAGTTGCATTCAGATGTCGACGCCCTCAGTGTACGTCGTGGTATGGTCTGTGTCCATTGTCCGCTGATGTCGTACGCGTAACCCACACGCTGTACCGATCATCGGTCGTTACGTACAGAGTGAAGTAGTGTGATACGTGTGACCGTACGCTGGCTGTGCCCAACGGTGTCGAATCTCAATTTCCATATGTTGTGCTTGATGCTACTTGTCTCGTCTCCCAATAACAGCTAGGTTGCACTGTGGTACGCCGTAGAGGCGTGTGGGAGGAACGTACGAACGCATTGTATGTCACCCTGGGTCGCTGGGGGTGGTGGTGCGGTGAGTCAGGTCAGGTCAGGTCAGCGTGAGCCGTCTGATGTAGTGACGCGTGTATTCCGACTTTGTCGTATTGCCTCACACAAAGTGCTACCCTGGTGGACCGCGTTCCATATCTGGGACATGCCGCAGATGCCGGTTGACAGTGGATCGCGGAAGGTACATCGCATACGTGCGCGGGCCACCTTCCACGTGTTCTCTTCTGCACATGTCGCAGTGTGTATGTGGTCTGATGTAGCGTGTCGTGACACATGACATCCTGGCATGCAAGAATTGTTGAATTCGCAAATGTAGGTGGACATCTACGTTTACTGCCCAAGATACGCAAATGAACTGGAAATCCGTTGTTGAGCGGTTGTTCACGCTGGAGGTGAATCTGTGATGGCGACGATCGGTACAGCTATTAACCGGTTGTTTCAGCGGTACCCGCCACATCCACACGCGTGACTAGGCCCATGTGGGTATGAAGCGATACGCGGCGGTGGCTTGGTGGGACTGTTCCCGGCCGGTGAAGGGGGGCCGCCCGGCGTGTTGGCCGCGCGCTGCGTGGGCGCACGCGCAACAGGCGGCTGGTGGGGGGCGCCGAGTGGCAGGAGCGCCAGCCGACGGGCCCGGCAGGCGGCGCAGCTACGCTGCGGCGCACCCTGCACGCGGCGCCTGGCGGCCAAAGTTGGTTCAGCCGAGCCCGGTGCGAAGCGCGGTGGACATCTGCAGTGTGCTGGTCTGATTGAGGACTGTGTGCGTTGAGGATGCGCCGCCGCCTGGCACTCGGCGCCGCGACGCCGTCTGCTGCTCGGTCGCCCCAGCGGTTCTCGCAGGTGGTTTGTATCGCAGTTGTGCGGACGTGTTGGCGCGTGCGCTGTGCTGGGAGAGTTCGCTTCTGCACCCAAGTGGGGCTTTGCTCTTGTGTGGCGCTGGCGTTGGAGCTGCCGGTCACCATAGGTGGCGCGTGTTGTCTCCCGCCGGCAATGCCACGACAGCACGCTCCCGGGCCTCTGTCGGCAGCGGCAAGCTCAGTTGGGAGCAAGGGTGTTCGCACTAAAACCGTCTACTCGCCTAACTCCGGGCGATTGCGCCTCTCTCGAAACCGACCAAGTACCTAGGACGGCGCTGCGCGCCGCCGGGACCTGAGAGGGTTTCGAGGTGTATCGTGCAGGGGAGCTCGGCCTCCTCCTGTTTGCAGAATAATTGAGCGGACGCTTGCGTGTTCGCGCGGGCCCCCGGGACACACTCCCGGGCGGCCGGCTGCTCAGCTCTAGTTGACGCAGCTCCCTGGTTGATCCTGCCAGTAGTCATATGCTTGTCTCAAAGATTAAGCCATGCATGTCTCAGTACAAGCCGCATTAAGGTGAAACCGCGAATGGCTCATTAAATCAGTTATGGTTCCTTAGATCGTACCCACGTTACTTGGATAACTGTGGTAATTCTAGAGCTAATACATGCAAACAGAGTCCCGACCAGAGATGGAAGGGACGCTTTTATTAGATCAAAACCAATCGGATTGGCTTGTCTGGTCCGTTTGCCTTGGTGACTCTGAATAACTTTGGGCTGATCGCACGGTCCTCGTACCGGCGACGCATCTTTCAAATGTCTGCCTTATCAACTGTCGATGGTAGGTTCTGCGCCTACCATGGTTGTAACGGGTAACGGGGAATCAGGGTTCGATTCCGGAGAGGGAGCCTGAGAAACGGCTACCACATCCAAGGAAGGCAGCAGGCGCGCAAATTACCCACTCCCGGCACGGGGAGGTAGTGACGAAAAATAACGATACGGGACTCATCCGAGGCCCCGTAATCGGAATGAGTACACTTTAAATCCTTTAACGAGTATCTATTGGAGGGCAAGTCTGGTGCCAGCAGCCGCGGTAATTCCAGCTCCAATAGCGTATATTAAAGTTGTTGCGGTTAAAAAGCTCGTAGTTGGATTTGTGTCCCACGCTGTTGGTTCACCGCCCGTCGGTGTTTAACTGGCATGTATCGTGGGACGTCCTGCCGGTGGGGCGAGCCGAAGGGGTGCTTTCGCGTCCCGAGGCGGACCCCGTTTAAATCCTACCAGGGTGCTCTTTGTTGAGTGTCTCGGTGGGCCGGCACGTTTACTTTGAACAAATTAGAGTGCTTAAAGCAGGCAAGCCCGCCTGAATACTGTGTGCATGGAATAATGGAATAGGACCTCGGTTCTATTTTGTTGGTTTTCGGAACCCGAGGTAATGATTAATAGGGACAGGCGGGGGCATTCGTATTGCGACGTTAGAGGTGAAATTCTTGGATCGTCGCAAGACGAACAGAAGCGAAAGCATTTGCCAAGTATGTTTTCATTAATCAAGAACGAAAGTTAGAGGTTCGAAGGCGATCAGATACCGCCCTAGTTCTAACCATAAACGATGCCAGCCAGCGATCCGCCGCAGTTCCTCCGATGACTCGGCGGGCAGCCTCCGGGAAACCAAAGCTTTTGGGTTCCGGGGGAAGTATGGTTGCAAAGCTGAAACTTAAAGGAATTGACGGAAGGGCACCACCAGGAGTGGAGCCTGCGGCTTAATTTGACTCAACACGGGAAACCTCACCAGGCCCGGACACCGGAAGGATTGACAGATTGATAGCTCTTTCTTGATTCGGTGGGTGGTGGTGCATGGCCGTTCTTAGTTGGTGGAGCGATTTGTCTGGTTAATTCCGATAACGAACGAGACTCTAGCCTGCTAACTAGTCGCGTGACATCCTTCGTGCTGTCAGCGATTACTTTTCTTCTTAGAGGGACAGGCGGCTTCTAGCCGCACGAGATTGAGCAATAACAGGTCTGTGATGCCCTTAGATGTTCTGGGCCGCACGCGCGCTACGCTGAAGGAATCAGCGTGTCTTCCTAGGCCGAAAGGTCGGGGTAACCCGCTGAACCTCCTTCGTGCTAGGGATTGGGGCTTGCAATTGTTCCCCATGAACGAGGAATTCCCAGTAAGCGCGAGTCATAAGCTCGCGTTGATTACGTCCCTGCCCTTTGTACACACCGCCCGTCGCTACTACCGATTGAATGATTTAGTGAGGTCTTCGGACTGGTACGCGGCATCGACTCTGTCGTTGCCGATGCTACCGGAAAGATGACCAAACTTGATCATTTAGAGGAAGTAAAAGTCGTAACAAGGTTTCCGTAGGTGAACCTGCGGAAGGATCATTACCGACTAGACTGCATGTCTTTCGATGTGCGTGTCGTGTCGCGCAACACGCTACCTGTACGGCAGTGGCCGTGCGCCGCGTGCGGAACCACGCGTGCCTCTCAAAACTAGCGGAAGTGTTGTTGTTGTGTGGTACGAGCGCTGAAGCTCTGGAGCGGCTGGCCTGCGGTACCTGGCGCCTGGCGCCGGTTTTGAATGACGTTCGCCCGAGTGCCTGTCCGCTCCGGTGTGGAGCCGTACGACGCCCATCGGCTGTGAGGCCGTTGGACACAAAAAAAATAGTGGAACAGGGGCCGTCAGACGCCTCAGTCCCGCAAATGCTACTGTCTTGAAAGAGACAGTGGGAGACTGAAAAGGAAAAGATCACCCAGGACGGTGGATCACTCGGCTCGTGGGTCGATGAAGAACGCAGCAAATTGCGCGTCGACATGTGAACTGCAGGACACATGAACATCGACGTTTCGAACGCACATTGCGGTCCATGGATTCCGTTCCCGGGCCACGTCTGGCTGAGGGTCGGCTACGTATACTGAAGCGCGCGGCGTTTGTCCCGCTTCGGAGACGTGGGAGTGTCGTGGTCGCCTGTGTGGCCGGCCGCGTCTCCTTAAACGTGCGATGCGCGCCCGTCGCCTGGCGGTTCGCATACCGGTACTTTCTCGGTAGCGTGCACAGCCGGCTGGCGGTGTGGCGTGCGACACCTCGTACAACGACCTCAGAGCAGGCGAGACTACCCGCTGAATTTAAGCATATTACTAAGCGGAGGAAAAGAAACTAACAAGGATTCCCCCAGTAGCGGCGAGCGAACAGGGAAGAGTCCAGCACCGAACCCCGCAGGCTGCCGCCTGTCGTGGCATGTGGTGTTTGGGAGGGTCCACTACCCCGACGCCTCGCGCCGAGCCCAAGTCCAACTTGAATGAGGCCACGGCCCGTAGAGGGTGCCAGGCCCGTAGCGGCCGGTGCGAGCGTCGGCGGGACCTCTCCTTCGAGTCGGGTTGCTTGAGAGTGCAGCTCCAAGTGGGTGGTAAACTCCATCTGAGACTAAATATGACCACGAGACCGATAGCGAACAAGTACCGTGAGGGAAAGTTGAAAAGAACTTTGAAGAGAGAGTTCAAAAGTACGTGAAACCGTTCTGGGGTAAACGTGAGAAGTCCGAAAGGTCGAACGGGTGAGATTCACGCCCATCCGGCCACTGGCCCCCGCCCTCGGCAGATGGGGCCGGCCGCCCGCGCGGAGCAATCCGCGGCGGGGTCGTGTCCGGTTGCCTTTCCACTCGCCGCGGGGTGGGGCCGTTCCGGTGTGCGGTGGGCCGCACTTCTCCCCTAGTAGGACGTCGCGACCCGCTGGGTGCCGGCCTACGGCCCGGGTGCGCAGCCTGTCCTTCCGCGGGCCTCGGTTCGCGTCTGTTGGGCAGAGCCCCGGT
>NC_064931.1:473281262-473283762 GCF_023897955.1 Schistocerca gregaria
ATCCTACACAGAGGGGCACCAAATATCATCCCCCGCCCTCGTGTTATACCACATGAAAAATTGCAGAAGTGAGAGACACACATCCGCCAGCCTCTTGCTACAAGCATCGAACCGACGTGACGTATCTGACGGTGACTCAGGCATCCGTGTACTGCCACCACTATCCACCCCCCCCCCCCCCCCTCTCTCTCTGCCCCCTTCCCACACAATACCAAATTTAACCAACTTTATCGCTTAACCTAACTGTGGCTGTACCAGTTTATCGCTTAACCTAACTGTGGCTGTACCAGTTTATCGCTTAACCTAACTGTGGCTGTACCAGTTTATCGCTTAACCTAACTGTGGCTGTACCAGTTTATCGCTTAACCTAACTGTGGCTGTACCAGTTTATCGCTTAACCTAACTGTGGCTGTACCAGTTTATCGCTTAACCTAACTGTGGCTGTACCAGTTTATCGCTTAACCTAACTGTGGCTGTACCAGTTTATCGCTTAACCTAACTGTGGCTGTACCAGTTTATCGCTTAACCTAACTGTGGCTGTACCAGTTTATCGCTTAACCTAACTGTGGCTGTACCAGTTTATCGCTTAACCTAACTGTGGCTGTACCAGATTATCGCTTAACCTAACTGTGGCTGTACCAGATTATCGCTTAACCTAACTGTGGCTGTACCAGATTATCGCTTAACCTAACTGTGGCTGTACCAGATTATCGCTTAACCTAACTGTGGCTGTACCAGATTATCGCTTAACCTAACTGTGGCTGTACCAGATTATCGCTTAACCTAACTCAATTTGTCCCTTAACCTAACTCAATTTGTCCCTTAACCTAACTCAAGTTGTCCCTTAACCTAACTCAATTTGTCCCTTAACCTAACTCAATTTGTCCCTTAACCTAACTCAATTTGTCCCTTAACCTAACTCAAGTTGTCCCTTAACCTAACTCAAGTTGTCCCTTAACCTAACTCAAGTTGTCCCTTAACCTAACTCAAGTTGTCCCTTAACCTAACTCAATTTGTCCCTTAACCTAACTCAATTTGTCCCTTAACCTAACTCAATTTGTCCCTTAACCTAACTCAATTTGTCCCTTAACCTAACTCAAGTTGTCCCTTAACCTAACTCAAGTTGTCCCTTAACCTAACTCAAGTTGTCCCTTAACCTAACTCAAGTTGTCCCTTAACCTAACTCAAGTTGTCCCTTAACCTAACTCAAGTTGTCCCTTAACCTAACTCAAGTTGTCCCTTAACCTAACTCAATTTGTCCCTTAACCTAACTCAAGTTGTCCCTTAACCTAACTCAATTTGTCCCTTAACCTAACTCAATTTGTCCCTTAACCTAACTCAATTTGTCCCTTAACCTAACTCAATTTGTCCCTTAACCTAACTCAATTTGTCCCTTAACCTAACTCAATTTGTCCCTTAACCTAACTCAAGTTGTCCCTTAACCTAACTCAAGTTGTCCCTTAACCTAACTCAAGTTGTCCCTTAACCTAACTCAAGTTGTCCCTTAACCTAACTCAAGTTGTCCCTTAACCTAACTCAAGTTGTCCCTTAACCTAACTCAATTTGTCCCTTAACCTAACTCAATTTGTCCCTTAACCTAACTCAATTTGTCCCTTAACCTAACTCAATTTGTCCCTTAACCTAACTCAATTTGTCCCTTAACCTAACTCAATTTGTCCCTTAACCTAACTCAAGTTGTCCCTTAACCTAACTCAAGTTGTCCCTTAACCTAACTCAAGTTGTCCCTTAACCTAACTCAAGTTGTCCCTTAACCTAACTCAAGTTGTCCCTTAACCTAACTCAAGTTGTCCCTTAACCTAACTCAATTTGTCCCTTAACCTAACTCAAGTTGTCCCTTAACCTAACTCAAGTTGTCCCTTAACCTAACTCAAGTTGTCCCTTAACCTAACTCAATTTGTCCCTTAACCTAACTCAATTTGTCCCTTAACCTAACTCAATTTGTCCCTTAACCTAACTCAATTTGTCCCTTAACCTAACTCAAGTTGTCCCTTAACCTAACTCAAGTTGTCCCTTAACCTAACTCAAGTTGTCCCTTAACCTAACTCAAGTTGTCCCTTAACCTAACCCACGTTGTCCCTTAACCTAACCCACGTTGTCCCTTAACCTAACCCACGTTGTCCCTTAACCTAACCCACGTTGTCCCTTAACCTAACCCACGTTGTCCCTTAACCTAACCCACGTTGTCCCTTAACCTAACCCACGTTGTCCCTTAACCTAACCCACGTTGTCCCTTAACCTAACCCACGTTGTCCCTTAACCTAACCCACGTTGTCCCTTAACCTAACCCACGTTGTCCCTTAACCTAACCCACGTTGTCCCTTAACCTAACCCACGTTGTCCCTTAACCTAACCCACGTTGTCCCTTAACCTAACCCACGTTGTCCCTTAACCTAACCCACGTTGTCCCTTAACCTAACCCACGTTGTCCCTTAACCTAACCCACGTTGTCCCTTTGCCTAACATAGTTCACTGCTCGGAA
>NC_064931.1:473293762-473298762 GCF_023897955.1 Schistocerca gregaria
TGCCACATTGCACCGTCGACACTATGATAACCAGACCAGTAGGTCCACCTATAAAAGCACAATACCACACTCCTCCGACAACTACCATTGCTCAGATAAACCAACACCACCAACACACATCCTACACAGAGGGGCACCAAATATCACCACCCGCCCTCGTGTTATACCACATGAAAAATTGCAGAAGTGAGAGACACAGACCCGCCAGCCTCTTGCTACAAGCATCGAACCGACGTGACGTATCTGACGGTGACTCAGGCATCCGCGTACTGCCACCACTATCCACCCCCCCCCCTCTCTGCCCCCTTCCCACACAATACCAAATTTAACCAACTTTATCGCTTAACCTAACTGTGGTTTTACCAGATTATCGCTTAACCTAACTGTGGTTTTACCAGATTATCGCTTAACCTAACTGTGGCTGTACCAGATTATCGCTTAACCTAACTGTGGCTGTACCAGATTATCGCTTAACCTAACTGTGGCTGTACCAGATTATCGCTTAACCTAACTGTGGCTGTACCAGATTATCGCTTAACCTAACTGTGGCTGTACCAGATTATCGCTTAACCTAACTGTGGCTGTACCAGATTATCGCTTAACCTAACTGTGGCTGTACCAGATTATCGCTTAACCTAACTGTGGTTGTACCAGATTATCCCTTAACCTAACTCAATTTGTCCCTTAACCTAACTCAATTTGTCCCTTAACCTAACTCAATTTGTCCCTTAACCTAACTCAATTTGTCCCTTAACCTAACTCAATTTGTCCCTTAACCTAACTCAATTTGTCCCTTAACCTAACTCAATTTGTCCCTTAACCTAACTCAATTTGTCCCTTAACCTAACTCAATTTGTCCCTTAACCTAACTCAATTTGTCCCTTAACCTAACTCAATTTGTCCCTTAACCTAACTCAATTTGTCCCTTAACCTAACTCAATTTGTCCCTTAACCTAACTCAATTTGTCCCTTAACCTAACCCACGTTGTCCCTTAACCTAACTCAATTTGTCCCTTAACCTAACTCAATTTGTCCCTTAACCTAACTCAATTTGTCCCTTAACCTAACTCAATTTGTCCCTTAACCTAACTCAATTTGTCCCTTAACCTAACTCAATTTGTCCCTTAACCTAACTCAATTTGTCCCTTAACCTAACTCAATTTGTCCCTTAACCTAACCCACGTTGTCCCTTAACCTAACCCACGTTGTCCCTTAACCTAACCCACGTTGTCCCTTAACCTAACCCACGTTGTCCCTTAACCTAACCCACGTTGTCCCTTAACCTAACCCACGTTGTCCCTTAACCTAACCCACGTTGTCCCTTAACCTAACCCACGTTGTCCCTTAACCTAACCCACGTTGTCCCTTAACCTAACCCACGTTGTCCCTTAACCTAACCCACGTTGTCCCTTAACCTAACCCACGTTGTCCCTTAACCTAACCCACGTTGTCCCTTAACCTAACCCACGTTGTCCCTTAACCTAACCCACGTTGTCCCTTTGCCTAACATAGTTCACTGCTCGGAATCTCTGGTGTCGTTGTTATCCTCATGTAGATGTCTTGCGAGTGTTGCTTACTTTCCACATATTCCCGCTATCCACTGTCAATTGTACTGCAATAGGACTATATCGCCCCCCCCCCCTCTGCCCCTCTCTTTGTGTCTCCGTCCTCTCAAGCTGGTCGGTCTGGCGTTTGAGTGTTAAATGAGCCTCGCAGCTGTTCAGTTGCGTTCAGATGTCGACGCCCTCAGTGTACGTCGTGGTATGGTCTGTGTCCATTGTCCGCTGATGTCGTACGCGTAACCCACACGCTGTACCGATCATCGGTAGTTACGTACAGAGTGAAGTAGTGTGATACGTGTGACCGTACGCTGGCTGTGCCCAACGGTGTCGAATCTCAATTTCCATATGTTGTGCTCGATGCTACTTGTCTCGTCTCCCAATAACAGCTAGGTTGCACTGTGGTACGCCGTAGAGGCGTGTGGGAGGAACGTACGAACGCATTGTATGTCACCCTGGGTCGCTGGGGGTGGTGGTGCGGTGAGTCAGGTCAGGTCAGCGTGAGCCGTGTGATGTAGTGACGCGTGTATTCCGACTTTGTCGTATTGCCTCACACAAAGTGCTACCCTGGTGGACCGCGTTCCATATCTGGGACATGCCGCAGATGCCGGTTGACAGTGGATCGCGGAAGGGACATCGCATACGTGCGCGGGCCACCTTCCACGTGTTCTCTTCTGCACATGTCGCAGTGTGTATGTGGTCTGATGTAGCGTGTCGTGACACATGACATCCTGGCATGCAAGAATTGTTGAATTCGCAAATGTAGGTGGACATCTACGTTTACTGCCCAAGATACGCAAATGAACTGGAAATCCGTTGTTGAGCGGTTGTTCACGCTGGAGGTGAATCTGTGATGGCGACGATCGGTACAGCTATTAACCGGTTGTTTCAGCGGTACCCGCCACATCCACACACGTGACTAGGCCCATGTGGGTATGAAGCGATACGCGGCGGTGGCTTGGTGGGACTGTTCCCGGCCGGTGAAGGGGGGCCGCCCGGCGTGTTGGCCGCGCGCTGCGTGGGCGCACGCGCAACAGGCGGCTGGTGGGGGGCGCCGAGTGGCAGGAGCGCCAGCCGACGGGCTCGGCAGGCGGCGCAGCTACGCTGCGGCGCACCCTGCACGCGGCGCCTGGCGGCCAAAGTTGGTTCAGCCGAGCCCGGTGCGAAGCGCGGTGGACATCTGCAGTGTGCTGGTCTGATTGAGGACTGTGTGCGTTGAGGATGCGCCGCCGCCTGGCACTCGGCGCCGCGACGCCGTCTGCTGCTCGGTCGCCCCAGCGGTTCTCGCAGGTGGTTTGTATCGCAGTTGTGCGGACGTGTTGGCGCGTGCGCTGTGCTGGGAGAGTTCGCTTCTGCACCCAAGTGGGGCTTTGCCCTTGTGTGGCGCTGGCGTTGGAGCTGCCGGTCACCATAGGTGGCGCGTGTTGTCTCCCGCCGGCAATGCCACGACAGCACGCTCCCGGGCCTCTGTCGGCAGCGGCAAGCTCAGTTGGGAGCAAGGGTGTTCGCACTAAAACCGTCTACTCGCCTAACTCCGGGCGATTGCGCCTCTCTCGAAACCGACCAAGTACCTAGGACGGCGCTGCGCGCCGCCGGGACCTGAGAGGGTTTCGAGGTGTATCGTGCAGGGGAGCTCGGCCTCCTCCTGTTTGCAGAATAATTGAGCGGACGCTTGCGTGTTCGCGCGGGCCCCCGGGACACACTCCCGGGCGGCCGGCTGCTCAGCTCTAGTTGACGCAGCTCCCTGGTTGATCCTGCCAGTAGTCATATGCTTGTCTCAAAGATTAAGCCATGCATGTCTCAGTACAAGCCGCATTAAGGTGAAACCGCGAATGGCTCATTAAATCAGTTATGGTTCCTTAGATCGTACCCACGTTACTTGGATAACTGTGGTAATTCTAGAGCTAATACATGCAAACAGAGTCCCGACCAGAGATGGAAGGGACGCTTTTATTAGATCAAAACCAATCGGATTGGCTTGTCTGGTCCGTTTGCCTTGGTGACTCTGAATAACTTTGGGCTGATCGCACGGTCCTCGTACCGGCGACGCATCTTTCAAATGTCTGCCTTATCAACTGTCGATGGTAGGTTCTGCGCCTACCATGGTTGTAACGGGTAACGGGGAATCAGGGTTCGATTCCGGAGAGGGAGCCTGAGAAACGGCTACCACATCCAAGGAAGGCAGCAGGCGCGCAAATTACCCACTCCCGGCACGGGGAGGTAGTGACGAAAAATAACGATACGGGACTCATCCGAGGCCCCGTAATCGGAATGAGTACACTTTAAATCCTTTAACGAGTATCTATTGGAGGGCAAGTCTGGTGCCAGCAGCCGCGGTAATTCCAGCTCCAATAGCGTATATTAAAGTTGTTGCGGTTAAAAAGCTCGTAGTTGGATTTGTGTCCCACGCTGTTGGTTCACCACCCGTCGGTGTTTAACTGGCATGTATCGTGGGACGTCCTGCCGGTGGGGCGAGCCGAAGGGGTGCTTTCGCGTCCCGAGGCGGACCCCGTTTAAATCCTACCAGGGTGCTCTTTGTTGAGTGTCTCGGTGGGCCGGCACGTTTACTTTGAACAAATTAGAGTGCTTAAAGCAGGCAAGCCCGCCTGAATACTGTGTGCATGGAATAATGGAATAGGACCTCGGTTCTATTTTGTTGGTTTTCGGAACCCGAGGTAATGATTAATAGGGACAGGCGGGGGCATTCGTATTGCGACGTTAGAGGTGAAATTCTTGGATCGTCGCAAGACGAACAGAAGCGAAAGCATTTGCCAAGTATGTTTTCATTAATCAAGAACGAAAGTTAGAGGTTCGAAGGCGATCAGATACCGCCCTAGTTCTAACCATAAACGATGCCAGCCAGCGATCCGCCGCAGTTCCTCCGATGACTCGGCGGGCAGCCTCCGGGAAACCAAAGCTTTTGGGTTCCGGGGGAAGTATGGTTGCAAAGCTGAAACTTAAAGGAATTGACGGAAGGGCACCACCAGGAGTGGAGCCTGCGGCTTAATTTGACTCAACACGGGAAACCTCACCAGGCCCGGACACCGGAAGGATTGACAGATTGATAGCTCTTTCTTGATTCGGTGGGTGGTGGTGCATGGCCGTTCTTAGTTGGTGGAGCGATTTGTCTGGTTAATTCCGATAACGAACGAGACTCTAGCCTGCTAACTAGTCGCGTGACATCCTTCGTGCTGTCAGCGATTACTTTTCTTCTTAGAGGGACAGGCGGCTTCTAGCCGCACGAGATTGAGTAATAACAGGTCTGTGATGCCCTTAGATGTTCTGGGCCGCACGCGCGCTACACTGAAGGAATCAGCGTGTCTTCCTAGGCCGAAAGGTCGGGGTAACCCGCTGAACCTCCTTCGTGCTAGGGATTGGGGCTTGCAATTGTTCCCCATGAACGAGGAATTCCCAGTAAGCGCGAGTCATAAGCTCGCGTTG
>NC_064931.1:473306262-473313762 GCF_023897955.1 Schistocerca gregaria
ACCAAGTGCTCCACCCGCGACCGTACGTGCCCCGCCGAAATCGCAACTCCGGCGGATGAACGGCGGACTTTTCTCGCAGTCGTAAGTTGCAATCCACCCCTATATCTTGCGTCTCATGAAGAGTTATATCAAGTATGCCAAATTCCCGCTGTCCCTATACATGCAGTAAGTTCGTCATGGGCGCTGGCCGGCAGGCCGCGAGACCTGACGCCCGGCGGCAAAGAGTGCTCCTCTGAGGATATAGATGTTCCGTTCCGCCGCACAATGGTGACGGTGACCGCTGCCTGCGGTGGCAACGCTGGGCACAGTCGATACTCGCCGTGTGGTGGAAGGTAAACATTATGCGGTACATCAGTACTTTCCTAATAGTTCGGTCGTCTCACGGCACTGCTTAGTAAATGATGCAAGGCCACATATAGATGATTTATGCGAATGTCCCTATACGTGCTGTAAGACTGGGCACACAACGTGAATCGCACGTCAGCCAGACACTCGAACATGCACTACTCTCGGCCTGCAACGGAGACACACAATACGTAAACATCTGGAATGCGACAATGTCGAGTGCACCCTCTCTGCCACATTGCACCGTCGACACTATGATAACCAGACCAGTAGGTCCACCTATAAAAGCACAATACCACACTCCTCCGACAACTACCATTGCTCAGATAAACCAACACCACCAACACACATCCTACACAGAGGGGCACCAAATATCACCACCCGCCCTCGTGTTATACCACATGAAAAATTGCAGAAGTGAGAGACACAGACCCGCCAGCCTCTTGCTACAAGCATCGAACCGACGTGACGTATCTGACGGTGACTCAGGCATCCGCGTACTGCCACCACTATCCACCCCCCCCCCCTCTCTGCCCCCTTCCCACACAATACCAAATTTAACCAACTTTATCGCTTAACCTAACTGTGGTTTTACCAGATTATCGCTTAACCTAACTGTGGCTGTACCAGATTATCGCTTAACCTAACTGTGGCTGTACCAGATTATCGCTTAACCTAACTGTGGCTGTACCAGATTATCGCTTAACCTAACTGTGGCTGTACCAGATTATCGCTTAACCTAACTGTGGCTGTACCAGATTATCGCTTAACCTAACTGTGGCTGTACCAGATTATCGCTTAACCTAACTGTGGCTGTACCAGATTATCGCTTAACCTAACTGTGGTTGTACCAGATTATCCCTTAACCTAACTCAATTTGTCCCTTAACCTAACTCAATTTGTCCCTTAACCTAACTCAATTTGTCCCTTAACCTAACTCAATTTGTCCCTTAACCTAACTCAATTTGTCCCTTAACCTAACTCAATTTGTCCCTTAACCTAACTCAATTTGTCCCTTAACCTAACTCAATTTGTCCCTTAACCTAACTCAATTTGTCCCTTAACCTAACTCAATTTGTCCCTTAACCTAACTCAATTTGTCCCTTAACCTAACTCAATTTGTCCCTTAACCTAACCCACGTTGTCCCTTAACCTAACTCAATTTGTCCCTTAACCTAACTCAATTTGTCACTTAACCTAACTCAATTTGTCCCTTAACCTAACTCAATTTGTCCCTTAACCTAACTCAATTTGTCCCTTAACCTAACTCAATTTGTCCCTTAACCTAACTCAATTTGTCCCTTAACCTAACTCAATTTGTCCCTTAACCTAACTCAATTTGTCCCTTAACCTAACCCACGTTGTCCCTTAACCTAACCCACGTTGTCCCTTAACCTAACCCACGTTGTCCCTTAACCTAACCCACGTTGTCCCTTAACCTAACCCACGTTGTCCCTTAACCTAACCCACGTTGTCCCTTAACCTAACCCACGTTGTCCCTTAACCTAACCCACGTTGTCCCTTAACCTAACCCACGTTGTCCCTTAACCTAACCCACGTTGTCCCTTAACCTAACCCACGTTGTCCCTTAACCTAACCCACGTTGTCCCTTAACCTAACCCACGTTGTCCCTTAACCTAACCCACGTTGTCCCTTAACCTAACCCACGTTGTCCCTTAACCTAACCCACGTTGTCCCTTTGCCTAACATAGTTCACTGCTCGGAATCTCTGGTGTCGTTGTTATCCTCATGTAGATGTCTTGCGAGTGTTGCTTACTTTCCACATATTCCCGCTATCCACTGTCAATTGTACTGCAATAGGACTATATCGCCCCCCCCCCCCTCTGCCCCTCTCTTTGTGTCTCCGTCCTCTCAAGCTGGTCGGTCTGGCGTTTGAGTGTTAAATGAGCCTCGCAGCTGTTCAGTTGCGTTCAGATGTCGACGCCCTCAGTGTACGTCGTGGTATGGTCTGTGTCCATTGTCCGCTGATGTCGTACGCGTAACCCACACGCTGTACCGATCATCGGTAGTTACGTACAGAGTGAAGTAGTGTGATACGTGTGACCGTACGCTGGCTGTGCCCAACGGTGTCGAATCTCAATTTCCATATGTTGTGCTCGATGCTACTTGTCTCGTCTCCCAATAACAGCTAGGTTGCACTGTGGTACGCCGTAGAGGCGTGTGGGAGGAACGTACGAACGCATTGTATGTCACCCTGGGTCGCTGGGGGTGGTGGTGCGGTGAGTCAGGTCAGGTCAGCGTGAGCCGTGTGATGTAGTGACGCGTGTATTCCGACTTTGTCGTATTGCCTCACACAAAGTGCTACCCTGGTGGACCGCGTTCCATATCTGGGACATGCCGCAGATGCCGGTTGACAGTGGATCGCGGAAGGGACATCGCATACGTGCGCGGGCCACCTTCCACGTGTTCTCTTCTGCACATGTCGCAGTGTGTATGTGGTCTGATGTAGCGTGTCGTGACACATGACATCCTGGCATGCAAGAATTGTTGAATTCGCAAATGTAGGTGGACATCTACGTTTACTGCCCAAGATACGCAAATGAACTGGAAATCCGTTGTTGAGCGGTTGTTCACGCTGGAGGTGAATCTGTGATGGCGACGATCGGTACAGCTATTAACCGGTTGTTTCAGCGGTACCCGCCACATCCACACACGTGACTAGGCCCATGTGGGTATGAAGCGATACGCGGCGGTGGCTTGGTGGGACTGTTCCCGGCCGGTGAAGGGGGGCCGCCCGGCGTGTTGGCCGCGCGCTGCGTGGGCGCACGCGCAACAGGCGGCTGGTGGGGGGCGCCGAGTGGCAGGAGCGCCAGCCGACGGGCTCGGCAGGCGGCGCAGCTACGCTGCGGCGCACCCTGCACGCGGCGCCTGGCGGCCAAAGTTGGTTCAGCCGAGCCCGGTGCGAAGCGCGGTGGACATCTGCAGTGTGCTGGTCTGATTGAGGACTGTGTGCGTTGAGGATGCGCCGCCGCCTGGCACTCGGCGCCGCGACGCCGTCTGCTGCTCGGTCGCCCCAGCGGTTCTCGCAGGTGGTTTGTATCGCAGTTGTGCGGACGTGTTGGCGCGTGCGCTGTGCTGGGAGAGTTCGCTTCTGCACCCAAGTGGGGCTTTGCCCTTGTGTGGCGCTGGCGTTGGAGCTGCCGGTCACCATAGGTGGCGCGTGTTGTCTCCCGCCGGCAATGCCACGACAGCACGCTCCCGGGCCTCTGTCGGCAGCGGCAAGCTCAGTTGGGAGCAAGGGTGTTCGCACTAAAACCGTCTACTCGCCTAACTCCGGGCGATTGCGCCTCTCTCGAAACCGACCAAGTACCTAGGACGGCGCTGCGCGCCGCCGGGACCTGAGAGGGTTTCGAGGTGTATCGTGCAGGGGAGCTCGGCCTCCTCCTGTTTGCAGAATAATTGAGCGGACGCTTGCGTGTTCGCGCGGGCCCCCGGGACACACTCCCGGGCGGCCGGCTGCTCAGCTCTAGTTGACGCAGCTCCCTGGTTGATCCTGCCAGTAGTCATATGCTTGTCTCAAAGATTAAGCCATGCATGTCTCAGTACAAGCCGCATTAAGGTGAAACCGCGAATGGCTCATTAAATCAGTTATGGTTCCTTAGATCGTACCCACGTTACTTGGATAACTGTGGTAATTCTAGAGCTAATACATGCAAACAGAGTCCCGACCAGAGATGGAAGGGACGCTTTTATTAGATCAAAACCAATCGGATTGGCTTGTCTGGTCCGTTTGCCTTGGTGACTCTGAATAACTTTGGGCTGATCGCACGGTCCTCGTACCGGCGACGCATCTTTCAAATGTCTGCCTTATCAACTGTCGATGGTAGGTTCTGCGCCTACCATGGTTGTAACGGGTAACGGGGAATCAGGGTTCGATTCCGGAGAGGGAGCCTGAGAAACGGCTACCACATCCAAGGAAGGCAGCAGGCGCGCAAATTTCCCACTCCCGGCACGGGGAGGTAGTGACGAAAAATAACGATACGGGACTCATCCGAGGCCCCGTAATCGGAATGAGTACACTTTAAATCCTTTAACGAGTATCTATTGGAGGGCAAGTCTGGTGCCAGCAGCCGCGGTAATTCCAGCTCCAATAGCGTATATTAAAGTTGTTGCGGTTAAAAAGCTCGTAGTTGGATTTGTGTCCCACGCTGTTGGTTCACCGCCCGTCGGTGTTTAACTGGCATGTATCGTGGGACGTCCTGCCGGTGGGGCGAGCCGAAGGGGTGCTTTCGCGTCCCGAGGCGGACCCCGTTTAAATCCTACCAGGGTGCTCTTTGTTGAGTGTCTCGGTGGGCCGGCACGTTTACTTTGAACAAATTAGAGTGCTTAAAGCAGGCAAGCCCGCCTGAATACTGTGTGCATGGAATAATGGAATAGGACCTCGGTTCTATTTTGTTGGTTTTCGGAACCCGAGGTAATGATTAATAGGGACAGGCGGGGGCATTCGTATTGCGACGTTAGAGGTGAAATTCTTGGATCGTCGCAAGACGAACAGAAGCGAAAGCATTTGCCAAGTATGTTTTCATTAATCAAGAACGAAAGTTAGAGGTTCGAAGGCGATCAGATACCGCCCTAGTTCTAACCATAAACGATGCCAGCCAGCGATCCGCCGCAGTTCCTCCGATGACTCGGCGGGCAGCCTCCGGGAAACCAAAGCTTTTGGGTTCCGGGGGAAGTATGGTTGCAAAGCTGAAACTTAAAGGAATTGACGGAAGGGCACCACCAGGAGTGGAGCCTGCGGCTTAATTTGACTCAACACGGGAAACCTCACCAGGCCCGGACACCGGAAGGATTGACAGATTGATAGCTCTTTCTTGATTCGGTGGGTGGTGGTGCATGGCCGTTCTTAGTTGGTGGAGCGATTTGTCTGGTTAATTCCGATAACGAACGAGACTCTAGCCTGCTAACTAGTCGCGTGACATCCTTCGTGCTGTCAGCGATTACTTTTCTTCTTAGAGGGACAGGCGGCTTCTAGCCGCACGAGATTGAGCAATAACAGGTCTGTGATGCCCTTAGATGTTCTGGGCCGCACGCGCGCTACACTGAAGGAATCAGCGTGTCTTCCTAGGCCGAAAGGTCGGGGTAACCCGCTGAACCTCCTTCGTGCTAGGGATTGGGGCTTGCAATTGTTCCCCATGAACGAGGAATTCCCAGTAAGCGCGAGTCATAAGCTCGCGTTGATTACGTCCCTGCCCTTTGTACACACCGCCCGTCGCTACTACCGATTGAATGATTTAGTGAGGTCTTCGGACTGGTACGCGGCATCGACTCTGTCGTTGCCGATGCTACCGGAAAGATGACCAAACTTGATCATTTAGAGGAAGTAAAAGTCGTAACAAGGTTTCCGTAGGTGAACCTGCGGAAGGATCATTACCGACTAGACTGCATGTCTTTCGATGTGCGTGTCGTGTCGTGTCGCGCAACACGCTACCTGTACGGCAGTGGCCGTGCGCCGCGTGCGGAACCACGCGTGCCTCTCAAAACTAGCGGAAGTGTTGTTGTTGTGTGGTACGAGCGCTGAAGCTCTGGAGCGGCTGGCCTGCGGTACCTGGCGCCTGGCGCCGGTTTTGAATGACGTTCGCCCGAGTGCCTGTCCGCTCCGGTGTGGAGCCGTACGACGCCCATCGGCTGTGAGGCCGTTGGACACAAAAAAAAATAGTGGAACAGGGGCCGTCAGACGCCTCAGTCCCGCAAATGCTACTGTCTTGAAAGAGACAGTGGGAGACTGAAAAGGAAAAGATCACCCAGGACGGTGGATCACTCGGCTCGTGGGTCGATGAAGAACGCAGCAAATTGCGCGTCGACATGTGAACTGCAGGACACATGAACATCGACGTTTCGAACGCACATTGCGGTCCATGGATTCCGTTCCCGGGCCACGTCTGGCTGAGGGTCGGCTACGTATACTGAAGCGCGCGGCGTTTGTCCCGCTTCGGAGACGTGGGAGTGTCGTGGTCGCCTGTGTGGCCGGCCGCGTCTCCTTAAACGTGCGATGCGCGCCCGTCGCCTGGCGGTTCGCATACCGGTACTTTCTCGGTAGCGTGCACAGCCGGCTGGCGGTGTGGCGTGCGACACCTCGTACAACGACCTCAGAGCAGGCGAGACTACCCGCTGAATTTAAGCATATTACTAAGCGGAGGAAAAGAAACTAACAAGGATTCCCCCAGTAGCGGCGAGCGAACAGGGAAGAGTCCAGCACCGAACCCCGCAGGCTGCCGCCTGTCGTGGCATGTGGTGTTTGGGAGGGTCCACTACCCCGACGCCTCGCGCCGAGCCCAAGTCCAACTTGAATGAGGCCACGGCCCGTAGAGGGTGCCAGGCCCGTAGCGGCCGGTGCGAGCGTCGGCGGGACCTCTCCTTCGAGTCGGGTTGCTTGAGAGTGCAGCTCCAAGTGGGTGGTAAACTCCATCTGAGACTAAATATGACCACGAGACCGATAGCGAACAAGTACCGTGAGGGAAAGTTGAAAAGAACTTTGAAGAGAGAGTTCAAAAGTACGTGAAACCGTTCTGGGGTAAACGTGAGAAGTCCGAAAGGTCGAACGGGTGAGATTCACGCCCATCCGGCCACTGGCCCCCGCCCTCGGCAGATGGGGCCGGCCGCCCGCGCGGAGCAATCCGCGGCGGGGTCGTGTCCGGTTGCCTTTCCACTCGCCGCGGGGTGGGGCCGTTCCGGTGTGCGGTGGGCCGCACTTCTCCCCTAGTAGGACGTCGCGACCCGCTGGGTGCCGGCCTACGGCCCGGGTGCGCAGCCTGTCCTTCCGCGGGCCTCGGTTCGCGTCTGTTGGGCAGAGCCCCGGTGTCCTGGCTGGCTGCTCGGCGGTATATCTGGAGGAGTCGATTCGCCCCTTTGGGCGCTCGGGCTCCCGGCAAGCGCGCGCGGTTCTTCCCGGATGACGGACCTACCTGGCCCGGCCCCGGACCCGCGCCGCTGTTGGCTCGGGATGCTCTCGGGCGGAATAATCGCTCCCGTCAGCGGCGCTTCAGCTTTGGACAATTTCACGACCCGTCTTGAAACACGGACCAAGGAGTCTAACATGTGCGCGAGTCATTGGGCTGTACGAAACCTAAAGGCGTAATGAAAGTGAAGGTCTCGCCTTGCGCGGGCCGAGGGAGGATGGGGCTTCCCCGCCCT
>NC_064931.1:473318762-473323762 GCF_023897955.1 Schistocerca gregaria
TGTGGCTGTACCAGATTATCGCTTAACCTAACTGTGGCTGTACCA
This sequence comes from Schistocerca gregaria, assembly GCF_023897955.1. Taxonomy (NCBI): domain Eukaryota; kingdom Metazoa; phylum Arthropoda; class Insecta; order Orthoptera; family Acrididae; genus Schistocerca; species Schistocerca gregaria. Next base: position 473,318,808 of record NC_064931.1, read on the forward strand.
GATTATCGCTTAACCTAACTGTGGCTGTACCAGATTATCGCTTAACCTAACTGTGGCTGTACCAGATTATCGCTTAACCTAACTGTGGCTGTACCAGATTATCGCTTAACCTAACTGTGGCTGTACCAGATTATCGCTTAACCTAACTGTGGTTGTACCAGATTATCCCTTAACCTAACTCAATTTGTCCCTTAACCTAACTCAATTTGTCCCTTAACCTAACTCAATTTGTCCCTTAACCTAACTCAATTTGTCCCTTAACCTAACTCAATTTGTCCCTTAACCTAACTCAATTTGTCCCTTAACCTAACTCAATTTGTCCCTTAACCTAACTCAATTTGTCCCTTAACCTAACTCAATTTGTCCCTTAACCTAACTCAATTTGTCCCTTAACCTAACTCAATTTGTCCCTTAACCTAACTCAATTTGTCCCTTAACCTAACTCAATTTGTCCCTTAACCTAACCCACGTTGTCCCTTAACCTAACTCAATTTGTCCCTTAACCTAACTCAATTTGTCCCTTAACCTAACTCAATTTGTCCCTTAACCTAACTCAATTTGTCCCTTAACCTAACTCAATTTGTCCCTTAACCTAACTCAATTTGTCCCTTAACCTAACTCAATTTGTCCCTTAACCTAACTCAATTTGTCCCTTAACCTAACCCACGTTGTCCCTTAACCTAACCCACGTTGTCCCTTAACCTAACCCACGTTGTCCCTTAACCTAACCCACGTTGTCCCTTAACCTAACCCACGTTGTCCCTTAACCTAACCCACGTTGTCCCTTAACCTAACCCACGTTGTCCCTTAACCTAACCCACGTTGTCCCTTAACCTAACCCACGTTGTCCCTTAACCTAACCCACGTTGTCCCTTAACCTAACCCACGTTGTCCCTTAACCTAACCCACGTTGTCCCTTAACCTAACCCACGTTGTCCCTTAACCTAACCCACGTTGTCCCTTAACCTAACCCACGTTGTCCCTTAACCTAACCCACGTTGTCCCTTAACCTAACCCACGTTGTCCCTTAACCTAACCCACGTTGTCCCTTTGCCTAACATAGTTCACTGCTCGGAATCTCTGGTGTCGTTGTTATCCTCATGTAGATGTCTTGCGAGTGTTGCTTACTTTCCACATATTCCCGCTATCCACTGTCAATTGTACTGCAATAGGACTATATCGCCCCCCCCCCCCCTCTGCCCCTCTCTTTGTGTCTCCGTCCTCTCAAGCTGGTCGGTCTGGCGTTTGAGTGTTAAATGAGCCTCGCAGCTGTTCAGTTGCGTTCAGATGTCGACGCCCTCAGTGTACGTCGTGGTATGGTCTGTGTCCATTGTCCGCTGATGTCGTACGCGTAACCCACACGCTGTACCGATCATCGGTAGTTACGTACAGAGTGAAGTAGTGTGATACGTGTGACCGTACGCTGGCTGTGCCCAACGGTGTCGAATCTCAATTTCCATATGTTGTGCTCGATGCTACTTGTCTCGTCTCCCAATAACAGCTAGGTTGCACTGTGGTACGCCGTAGAGGCGTGTGGGAGGAACGTACGAACGCATTGTATGTCACCCTGGGTCGCTGGGGGTGGTGGTGCGGTGAGTCAGGTCAGGTCAGCGTGAGCCGTGTGATGTAGTGACGCGTGTATTCCGACTTTGTCGTATTGCCTCACACAAAGTGCTACCCTGGTGGACCGCGTTCCATATCTGGGACATGCCGCAGATGCCGGTTGACAGTGGATCGCGGAAGGGACATCGCATACGTGCGCGGGCCACCTTCCACGTGTTCTCTTCTGCACATGTCGCAGTGTGTATGTGGTCTGATGTAGCGTGTCGTGACACATGACATCCTGGCATGCAAGAATTGTTGAATTCGCAAATGTAGGTGGACATCTACGTTTACTGCCCAAGATACGCAAATGAACTGGAAATCCGTTGTTGAGCGGTTGTTCACGCTGGAGGTGAATCTGTGATGGCGACGATCGGTACAGCTATTAACCGGTTGTTTCAGCGGTACCCGCCACATCCACACACGTGACTAGGCCCATGTGGGTATGAAGCGATACGCGGCGGTGGCTTGGTGGGACTGTTCCCGGCCGGTGAAGGGGGGCCGCCCGGCGTGTTGGCCGCGCGCTGCGTGGGCGCACGCGCAACAGGCGGCTGGTGGGGGGCGCCGAGTGGCAGGAGCGCCAGCCGACGGGCTCGGCAGGCGGCGCAGCTACGCTGCGGCGCACCCTGCACGCGGCGCCTGGCGGCCAAAGTTGGTTCAGCCGAGCCCGGTGCGAAGCGCGGTGGACATCTGCAGTGTGCTGGTCTGATTGAGGACTGTGTGCGTTGAGGATGCGCCGCCGCCTGGCACTCGGCGCCGCGACGCCGTCTGCTGCTCGGTCGCCCCAGCGGTTCTCGCAGGTGGTTTGTATCGCAGTTGTGCGGACGTGTTGGCGCGTGCGCTGTGCTGGGAGAGTTCGCTTCTGCACCCAAGTGGGGCTTTGCCCTTGTGTGGCGCTGGCGTTGGAGCTGCCGGTCACCATAGGTGGCGCGTGTTGTCTCCCGCCGGCAATGCCACGACAGCACGCTCCCGGGCCTCTGTCGGCAGCGGCAAGCTCAGTTGGGAGCAAGGGTGTTCGCACTAAAACCGTCTACTCGCCTAACTCCGGGCGATTGCGCCTCTCTCGAAACCGACCAAGTACCTAGGACGGCGCTGCGCGCCGCCGGGACCTGAGAGGGTTTCGAGGTGTATCGTGCAGGGGAGCTCGGCCTCCTCCTGTTTGCAGAATAATTGAGCGGACGCTTGCGTGTTCGCGCGGGCCCCCGGGACACACTCCCGGGCGGCCGGCTGCTCAGCTCTAGTTGACGCAGCTCCCTGGTTGATCCTGCCAGTAGTCATATGCTTGTCTCAAAGATTAAGCCATGCATGTCTCAGTACAAGCCGCATTAAGGTGAAACCGCGAATGGCTCATTAAATCAGTTATGGTTCCTTAGATCGTACCCACGTTACTTGGATAACTGTGGTAATTCTAGAGCTAATACATGCAAACAGAGTCCCGACCAGAGATGGAAGGGACGCTTTTATTAGATCAAAACCAATCGGATTGGCTTGTCTGGTCCGTTTGCCTTGGTGACTCTGAATAACTTTGGGCTGATCGCACGGTCCTCGTACCGGCGACGCATCTTTCAAATGTCTGCCTTATCAACTGTCGATGGTAGGTTCTGCGCCTACCATGGTTGTAACGGGTAACGGGGAATCAGGGTTCGATTCCGGAGAGGGAGCCTGAGAAACGGCTACCACATCCAAGGAAGGCAGCAGGCGCGCAAATTACCCACTCCCGGCACGGGGAGGTAGTGACGAAAAATAACGATACGGGACTCATCCGAGGCCCCGTAATCGGAATGAGTACACTTTAAATCCTTTAACGAGTATCTATTGGAGGGCAAGTCTGGTGCCAGCAGCCGCGGTAATTCCAGCTCCAATAGCGTATATTAAAGTTGTTGCGGTTAAAAAGCTCGTAGTTGGATTTGTGTCCCACGCTGTTGGTTCACCGCCCGTCGGTGTTTAACTGGCATGTATCGTGGGACGTCCTGCCGGTGGGGCGAGCCGAAGGGGTGCTTTCGCGTCCCGAGGCGGACCCCGTTTAAATCCTACCAGGGTGCTCTTTGTTGAGTGTCTCGGTGGGCCGGCACGTTTACTTTGAACAAATTAGAGTGCTTAAAGCAGGCAAGCCCGCCTGAATACTGTGTGCATGGAATAATGGAATAGGACCTCGGTTCTATTTTGTTGGTTTTCGGAACCCGAGGTAATGATTAATAGGGACAGGCGGGGGCATTCGTATTGCGACGTTAGAGGTGAAATTCTTGGATCGTCGCAAGACGAACAGAAGCGAAAGCATTTGCCAAGTATGTTTTCATTAATCAAGAACGAAAGTTAGAGGTTCGAAGGCGATCAGATACCGCCCTAGTTCTAACCATAAACGATGCCAGCCAGCGATCCGCCGCAGTTCCTCCGATGACTCGGCGGGCAGCCTCCGGGAAACCAAAGCTTTTGGGTTCCGGGGGAAGTATGGTTGCAAAGCTGAAACTTAAAGGAATTGACGGAAGGGCACCACCAGGAGTGGAGCCTGCGGCTTAATTTGACTCAACACGGGAAACCTCACCAGGCCCGGACACCGGAAGGATTGACAGATTGATAGCTCTTTCTTGATTCGGTGGGTGGTGGTGCATGGCCGTTCTTAGTTGGTGGAGCGATTTGTCTGGTTAATTCCGATAACGAACGAGACTCTAGCCTGCTAACTAGTCGCGTGACATCCTTCGTGCTGTCAGCGATTACTTTTCTTCTTAGAGGGACAGGCGGCTTCTAGCCGCACGAGATTGAGCAATAACAGGTCTGTGATGCCCTTAGATGTTCTGGGCCGCACGCGCGCTACACTGAAGGAATCAGCGTGTCTTCCTAGGCCGAAAGGTCGGGGTAACCCGCTGAACCTCCTTCGTGCTAGGGATTGGGGCTTGCAATTGTTCCCCATGAACGAGGAATTCCCAGTAAGCGCGAGTCATAAGCTCGCGTTGATTACGTCCCTGCCCTTTGTACACACCGCCCGTCGCTACTACCGATTGAATGATTTAGTGAGGTCTTCGGACTGGTACGCGGCATCGACTCTGTCGTTGCCGATGCTACCGGAAAGATGACCAAACTTGATCATTTAGAGGAAGTAAAAGTCGTAACAAGGTTTCCGTAGGTGAACCTGCGGAAGGATCATTACCGACTAGACTGCATGTCTTTCGATGTGCGTGTCGTGTCGTGTCGCGCAACACGCTACCTGTACGGCAGTGGCCGTGCGCCGCGTGCGGAACCACGCGTGCCTCTCAAAACTAGCGGAAGTGTTGTTGTTGTGTGGTACGAGCGCTGAAGCTCTGGAGCGGCTGGCCTGCGGTACCTGGCGCCTGGCGCCGGTTTTGAATGACGTTCGC
>NC_064931.1:473331262-473333762 GCF_023897955.1 Schistocerca gregaria
ACCCACGTTGTCCCTTAACCTAACCCACGTTGTCCCTTAACCTAACCCACGTTGTCCCTTAACCTAACCCACGTTGTCCCTTAACCTAACCCACGTTGTCCCTTAACCTAACCCACGTTGTCCCTTAACCTAACCCACGTTGTCCCTTAACCTAACCCACGTTGTCCCTTTGCCTAACATAGTTCACTGCTCGGAATCTCTGGTGTCGTTGTTATCCTCATGTAGATGTCTTGCGAGTGTTGCTTACTTTCCACATATTCCCGCTATCCACTGTCAATTGTACTGCAATAGGACTATATCGCCCCCCCCCCCCCCTCTGCCCCTCTCTTTGTGTCTCCGTCCTCTCAAGCTGGTCGGTCTGGCGTTTGAGTGTTAAATGAGCCTCGCAGCTGTTCAGTTGCGTTCAGATGTCGACGCCCTCAGTGTACGTCGTGGTATGGTCTGTGTCCATTGTCCGCTGATGTCGTACGCGTAACCCACACGCTGTACCGATCATCGGTAGTTACGTACAGAGTGAAGTAGTGTGATACGTGTGACCGTACGCTGGCTGTGCCCAACGGTGTCGAATCTCAATTTCCATATGTTGTGCTCGATGCTACTTGTCTCGTCTCCCAATAACAGCTAGGTTGCACTGTGGTACGCCGTAGAGGCGTGTGGGAGGAACGTACGAACGCATTGTATGTCACCCTGGGTCGCTGGGGGTGGTGGTGCGGTGAGTCAGGTCAGGTCAGCGTGAGCCGTGTGATGTAGTGACGCGTGTATTCCGACTTTGTCGTATTGCCTCACACAAAGTGCTACCCTGGTGGACCGCGTTCCATATCTGGGACATGCCGCAGATGCCGGTTGACAGTGGATCGCGGAAGGGACATCGCATACGTGCGCGGGCCACCTTCCACGTGTTCTCTTCTGCACATGTCGCAGTGTGTATGTGGTCTGATGTAGCGTGTCGTGACACATGACATCCTGGCATGCAAGAATTGTTGAATTCGCAAATGTAGGTGGACATCTACGTTTACTGCCCAAGATACGCAAATGAACTGGAAATCCGTTGTTGAGCGGTTGTTCACGCTGGAGGTGAATCTGTGATGGCGACGATCGGTACAGCTATTAACCGGTTGTTTCAGCGGTACCCGCCACATCCACACACGTGACTAGGCCCATGTGGGTATGAAGCGATACGCGGCGGTGGCTTGGTGGGACTGTTCCCGGCCGGTGAAGGGGGGCCGCCCGGCGTGTTGGCCGCGCGCTGCGTGGGCGCACGCGCAACAGGCGGCTGGTGGGGGGCGCCGAGTGGCAGGAGCGCCAGCCGACGGGCTCGGCAGGCGGCGCAGCTACGCTGCGGCGCACCCTGCACGCGGCGCCTGGCGGCCAAAGTTGGTTCAGCCGAGCCCGGTGCGAAGCGCGGTGGACATCTGCAGTGTGCTGGTCTGATTGAGGACTGTGTGCGTTGAGGATGCGCCGCCGCCTGGCACTCGGCGCCGCGACGCCGTCTGCTGCTCGGTCGCCCCAGCGGTTCTCGCAGGTGGTTTGTATCGCAGTTGTGCGGACGTGTTGGCGCGTGCGCTGTGCTGGGAGAGTTCGCTTCTGCACCCAAGTGGGGCTTTGCCCTTGTGTGGCGCTGGCGTTGGAGCTGCCGGTCACCACACTAGATCGCGTGTTCGTGTTGTCTCCCGCCGGCAATGCCACGACAGCACGCTCCCGGGCCTCTGTCGGCAGCGGCAAGCTCAGTTGGGAGCAAGGGTGTTCGCACTAAAACCGTCTACTCGCCTAACTCCGGGCGATTGCGCCTCTCTCGAAACCGACCAAGTACCTAGGACGGCGCTGCGCGCCGCCGGGACCTGAGAGGGTTTCGAGGTGTATCGTGCAGGGGAGCTCGGCCTCCTCCTGTTTGCAGAATAATTGAGCGGACGCTTGCGTGTTCGCGCGGGCCCCCGGGACACACTCCCGGGCGGCCGGCTGCTCAGCTCTAGTTGACGCAGCTCCCTGGTTGATCCTGCCAGTAGTAATATGCTTGTCTCAAAGATTAAGCCATGCATGTCTCAGTACAAGCCGCATTAAGGTGAAACCGCGAATGGCTCATTAAATCAGTTATGGTTCCTTAGATCGTACCCACGTTACTTGGATAACTGTGGTAATTCTAGAGCTAATACATGCAAACAGAGTCCCGACCAGAGATGGAAGGGACGCTTTTATTAGATCAAAACCAATCGGATTGGCTTGTCTGGTCCGTTTGCCTTGGTGACTCTGAATAACTTTGGGCTGATCGCACGGTCCTCGTACCGGCGACGCATCTTTCAAATGTCTGCCTTATCAACTGTCGATGGTAGGTTCTGCGCCTACCATGGTTGTAACGGGTAACGGGGAATCAGGGTTCGATTCCGGAGAGGGAGCCTGAGAAACGGCTACCACATCCAAGGAAGGCAGCAGGCGCGCAAATTACCCACTCCCGGCACGGGGAGGTAGTGACGAAAAATAACGATACGGGACTCATCCGAGGCCC
>NC_064931.1:473341262-473348762 GCF_023897955.1 Schistocerca gregaria
ACTTTCCTAATAGTTCGGTCGTCTCACGGCACTGCTTAGTAAATGATGCAAGGCCACATATAGATGATTTATGCGAATGTCCCTATACGTGCTGTAAGACTGGGCACACAACGTGAATCGCACGTCAGCCAGACACTCGAACATGCACCACTCTCGGCCTGCAACGGAGACACACAATACGTAAACATCTGGAATGCGACAATGTCGAGTGCATCCTCTCTGCGACATTGCACCGTCGACACTATGATAACCAGAGCAGTAGGTCCACCTATAAAAGCACAATACCCCACTCCTCCGACAACTACCATTGCTCAGATAAACCAACACACATCCTACACAGAGGGGCACCAAATATCACCCCCCGCCCTCGTGTTATACCACATGAAAAATTGCAGAAGTGAGAGACACAGACCCGCCAGCCTCTTGCTACAAGCATCGAACCGACGTGACGTATCTGACGGTGACTCAGGCATCCGCGTACTGCCACCACTATCCACCCCCCCCCCCTCTCTCTGCCCCCTTCCCACACAATACCAAATGTAACCAACTTTATCGCTTAACCTAACTGTGGCTGTACCACATTATCGCTTAACCTAACTGTGGCTGTACCACATTATCGCTTAACCTAACTGTGGCTGTACCACATTATCGCTTAACCTAACTGTGGCTGTACCACATTATCGCTTAACCTAACTGTGGCTGTACCACATTATCGCTTAACCTAACTGTGGCTGTACCACATTATCGCTTAACCTAACTGTGGCTGTACCACATTATCGCTTAACCTAACTGTGGCTGTACCACATTATCGCTTAACCTAACTGTGGCTGTACCACATTATCGCTTAACCTAACTGTGGCTGTACCACATTATCGCTTAACCTAACTGTGGCTGTACCACATTATCGCTTAACCTAACTGTGGCTGTACCACATTATCGCTTAACCTAACTGTGGCTGTACCACATTATCGCTTAACCTAACTGTGGCTGTACCACATTATCGCTTAACCTAACTCTGGTTGTACCACATTATCCCTTAACCTAACTCAAGTTGTCCCTTAACCTAACTCAAGTTGTCCCTTAACCTAACTCAAGTTGTCCCTTAACCTAACTCAAGTTGTCCCTTAACCTAACTCAAGTTGACCCTTAACCTAACTCAAGTTGTCCCTTAACCTAACTCAAGTTGTCCCTTAACCTAACTCAAGTTGTCCCTTAACCTAACTCAAGTTGTCCCTTAACCTAACTCAAGTTGTCCCTTAACCTAACTCAAGTTGTCCCTTAACCTAACTCAAGTTGTCCCTTAACCTAACTCAAGTTGTCCCTTAACCTAACTCAAGTTGTCCCTTAACCTAACTCAAGTTGTCCCTTAACCTAACTCAAGTTGTCCCTTAACCTAACTCAAGTTGTCCCTTAACCTAACTCAATTTGTCCCTTAACCTAACTCAATTTGTCCCTTAACCTAACTCAATTTGTCCCTTAACCTAACTCAATTTGTCCCTTAACCTAACTCAATTTGTCCCTTAACCTAACTCAATTTGTCCCTTAACCTAACCCACGTTGTCCCTTAACCTAACTCAATTTGTCCCTTAACCTAACTCAATTTGTCCCTTAACCTAACTCAATTTGTCCCTTAACCTAACTCAATTTGTCCCTTAACCTAACCCACGTTGTCCCTTAACCTAACTCAATTTGTCCCTTAACCTAACCCACGTTGTCCCTTAACCTAACCCACGTTGTCCCTTAACCTAACCCACGTTGTCCCTTAACCTAACCCACGTTGTCCCTTAACCTAACCCACGTTGTCCCTTAACCTAACCCACGTTGTCCCTTAACCTAACCCACGTTGTCCCTTAACCTAACCCACGTTGTCCCTTAACCTAACCCACGTTGTCCCTTAACCTAACCCACGTTGTCCCTTAACCTAACCCACGTTGTCCCTTAACCTAACCCACGTTGTCCCTTAACCTAACCCACGTTGTCCCTTAACCTAACCCACGTTGTCCCTTAACCTAACCCACGTTGTCCCTTAACCTAACCCACGTTGTCCCTTTGCCTAACATAGTTCACTGCTCGGAATCTCTGGTGTCGTTGTTATCCTCATGTAGATGTCTTGCGAGTGTTGCTTACTTTCCACATATTCCCGCTATCCACTGTCAATTGTACTGCAATAGGACTATATCGCCGCCCCCCCCCCCCTCTGTCCCCCTCTTTGTGTCTCTGTCCTCTCAAGCTGGTCGGTCTGGCGTTTGAGTGTTAAATGAGCCTCGCAGCTGTTCAGTTGCATTCAGATGTCGACGCCCTCAGTGTACGTCGTGGTATGGTCTGTGTCCATTGTCCGCTGATGTCGTACGCGTAACCCACACGCTGTACCGATCATCGGTCGTTACGTACAGAGTGAAGTAGTGTGATACGTGTGACCGTACGCTGGCTGTGCCCAACGGTGTCGAATCTCAATTTCCATATGTTGTGCTCGATGCTACTTGTCTCGTCTCCCAATAACAGCTAGGTTGCACTGTGGTACGCCGTAGAGGCGTGTGGGAGGAACGTACGAACGCATTGTATGTCACCCTGGGTCGCTGGGGGTGGTGGTGCGGTGAGTCAGGTCAGGTCAGGTCAGGTCAGGTCAGGTCAGCGTGAGCCGTCTGATGTAGTGACGCGTGTATTCCGACTTTGTCGTATTGCCTCACACAAAGTGCTACCCTGGTGGACCGCGTTCCATATCTGGGACATGCCGCAGATGCCGGTTGACAGTGGATCGCGGAAGGGACATCGCATACGTGCGCGGGCCACCTTCCACGTGTTCTCTTCTGCACATGTCGCAGTGTGTATGTGGTCTGATGTAGCGTGTCGTGACACATGACATCCTGGCATGCAAGAATTGTTGAATTCGCAAATGTAGGTGGACATCTACGTTTACTGCCCAAGATACGCAAATGAACTGGAAATCCGTTGTTGAGCGGTTGTTCACGCTGGAGGTGAATCTGTGATGGCGACGATCGGTACAGCTATTAACCGGTTGTTTCAGCGGTACCCGCCACATCCACACACGTGACTAGGTCCATGTGGGTATGAAGCGATACGCGGCGGTGGCTTGGTGGGACTGTTCCCGGCCGGTGAAGGGGGGCCGCCCGGCGTGTTGGCCGCGCGCTGCGTGGGCGCACGCGCAACAGGCGGCTGGTGGGGGGCGCCGAGTGGCAGGAGCGCCAGCCGACGGGCCCGGCAGGCGGTGCAGCTACGCTGCGGCGCACCCTGCACGCGGCGCCTGGCGGCCAAAGTTGGTTCAGCCGAGCCCGGTGCGAAGCGCGGTGGACATCTGCAGTGTGCTGGTCTGATTGAGGACTGTGTGCGTTGAGGATGCGCCGCCGCCTGGCACTCGGCGCCGCGACGCCGTCTGCTGCTCGGTCGCCCCAGCGGTTCTCGCAGGTGGTTTGTATCGCAGTTGTGCGGACGTGTTGGCGCGTGCGCTGTGCTGGGAGAGTTCGCTTCTGCACCCAAGTGGGGCTTTGCCCTTGTGTGGCGCTGGCGTTGGAGCTGCCGGTCACCATAGGTGGCGCGTGTTGTCTCCCGCCGGCAATGCCACGACAGCACGCTCCCGGGCCTCTGTCGGCAGCGGCAAGCTCAGTTGGGAGCAAGGGTGTTCGCACTAAAACCGTCTACTCGCCTAACTCCGGGCGATTGCGCCTCTCTCGAAACCGACCAAGTACCTAGGACGGCGCTGCGCGCCGCCGGGACCTGAGAGGGTTTCGAGGTGTATCGTGCAGGGGAGCTCGGCCTCCTCCTGTTTGCAGAATAATTGAGCGGACGCTTGCGTGTTCGCGCGGGCCCCCGGGACACACTCCCGGGCGGCCGGCTGCTCAGCTCTAGTTGACGCAGCTCCCTGGTTGATCCTGCCAGTAGTCATATGCTTGTCTCAAAGATTAAGCCATGCATGTCTCAGTACAAGCCGCATTAAGGTGAAACCGCGAATGGCTCATTAAATCAGTTATGGTTCCTTAGATCGTACCCACGTTACTTGGATAACTGTGGTAATTCTAGAGCTAATACATGCAAACAGAGTCCCGACCAGAGATGGAAGGGACGCTTTTATTAGATCAAAACCAATCGGATTGGCTTGTCTGGTCCGTTTGCCTTGGTGACTCTGAATAACTTTGGGCTGATCGCACGGTCCTCGTACCGGCGACGCATCTTTCAAATGTCTGCCTTATCAACTGTCGATGGTAGGTTCTGCGCCTACCATGGTTGTAACGGGTAACGGGGAATCAGGGTTCGATTCCGGAGAGGGAGCCTGAGAAACGGCTACCACATCCAAGGAAGGCAGCAGGCGCGCAAATTACCCACTCCCGGCACGGGGAGGTAGTGACGAAAAATAACGATACGGGACTCATCCGAGGCCCCGTAATCGGAATGAGTACACTTTAAATCCTTTAACGAGTATCTATTGGAGGGCAAGTCTGGTGCCAGCAGCCGCGGTAATTCCAGCTCCAATAGCGTATATTAAAGTTGTTGCGGTTAAAAAGCTCGTAGTTGGATTTGTGTCCCACGCTGTTGGTTCACCGCCCGTCGGTGTTTAACTGGCATGTATCGTGGGACGTCCTGCCGGTGGGGCGAGCCGAAGGGGTGCTTTCGCGTCCCGAGGCGGACCCCGTTTAAATCCTACCAGGGTGCTCTTTGTTGAGTGTCTCGGTGGGCCGGCACGTTTACTTTGAACAAATTAGAGTGCTTAAAGCAGGCAAGCCCGCCTGAATACTGTGTGCATGGAATAATGGAATAGGACCTCGGTTCTATTTTGTTGGTTTTCGGAACCCGAGGTAATGATTAATAGGGACAGGGGGGGGCATTCGTATTGCGACGTTAGAGGTGAAATTCTTGGATCGTCGCAAGACGAACAGAAGCGAAAGCATTTGCCAAGTATGTTTTCATTAATCAAGAACGAAAGTTAGAGGTTCGAAGGCGATCAGATACCGCCCTAGTTCTAACCATAAACGATGCCAGCCAGCGATCCGCCGCAGTTCCTCCGATGACTCGGCGGGCAGCCTCCGGGAAACCAAAGCTTTTGGGTTCCGGGGGAAGTATGGTTGCAAAGCTGAAACTTAAAGGAATTGACGGAAGGGCACCACCAGGAGTGGAGCCTGCGGCTTAATTTGACTCAACACGGGAAACCTCACCAGGCCCGGACACCGGAAGGATTGACAGATTGATAGCTCTTTCTTGATTCGGTGGGTGGTGGTGCATGGCCGTTCTTAGTTGGTGGAGCGATTTGTCTGGTTAATTCCGATAACGAACGAGACTCTAGCCTGCTAACTAGTCGCGTGACATCCTTCGTGCTGTCAGCGATTACTTTTCTTCTTAGAGGGACAGGCGGCTTCTAGCCGCACGAGATTGAGCAATAACAGGTCTGTGATGCCCTTAGATGTTCTGGGCCGCACGCGCGCTACACTGAAGGAATCAGCGTGTCTTCCTAGGCCGAAAGGTCGGGGTAACCCGCTGAACCTCCTTCGTGCTAGGGATTGGGGCTTGCAATTGTTCCCCATGAACGAGGAATTCCCAGTAAGCGCGAGTCATAAGCTCGCGTTGATTACGTCCCTGCCCTTTGTACACACCGCCCGTCGCTACTACCGATTGAATGATTTAGTGAGGTCTTCGGACTGGTACGCGGCATCGACTCTGTCGTTGCCGATGCTACCGGAAAGATGACCAAACTTGATCATTTAGAGGAAGTAAAAGTCGTAACAAGGTTTCCGTAGGTGAACCTGCGGAAGGATCATTACCGACTAGACTGCATGTCTTTCGATGTGCGTGTCGTGTCGCGCAACACGCTACCTGTACGGCAGTGGCCGTGCGCCGCGTGCGGAACCACGCGTGCCTCTCAAAACTAGCGGAAGTGTTGTTGTTGTGTGGTACGAGCGCTGAAGCTCTGGAGCGGCTGGCCTGCGGTACCTGGCGCCTGGCGCCGGTTTTGAATGACGTTCGCCCGAGTGCCTGTCCGCTCCGGTGTGGAGCCGTACGACGCCCATCGGCTGTGAGGCCGTTGGACACAAAAAAATAGTGGAACAGGGGCCGTCAGACGCCTCAGTCCCGCAAATGCTACTGTCTTGAAAGAGACAGTGGGAGACTGAAAAGGAAAAGATCACCCAGGACGGTGGATCACTCGGCTCGTGGGTCGATGAAGAACGCAGCAAATTGCGCGTCGACATGTGAACTGCAGGACACATGAACATCGACGTTTCGAACGCACATTGCGGTCCATGGATTCCGTTCCCGGGCCACGTCTGGCTGAGGGTCGGCTACGTATACTGAAGCGCGCGGCGTTTGTCCCGCTTCGGAGACGTGGGAGTGTCGTGGTCGCCTGTGTGGCCGGCCGCGTCTCCTTAAACGTGCGATGCGCGCCCGTCGCCTGGCGGTTCGCATACCGGTACTTTCTCGGTAGCGTGCACAGCCGGCTGGCGGTGTGGCGTGCGACACCTCGTACAACGACCTCAGAGCAGGCGAGACTACCCGCTGAATTTAAGCATATTACTAAGCGGAGGAAAAGAAACTAACAAGGATTCCCCCAGTAGCGGCGAGCGAACAGGGAAGAGTCCAGCACCGAACCCCGCAGGCTGCCGCCTGTCGTGGCATGTGGTGTTTGGGAGGGTCCACTACCCCGACGCCTCGCGCCGAGCCCAAGTCCAACTTGAATGAGGCCACGGCCCGTAGAGGGTGCCAGGCCCGTAGCGGCCGGTGCGAGCGTCGGCGGGACCTCTCCTTCGAGTCGGGTTGCTTGAGAGTGCAGCTCCAAGTGGGTGGTAAACTCCATCTGAGACTAAATATGACCACGAGACCGATAGCGAACAAGTACCGTGAGGGAAAGTTGAAAAGAACTTTGAAGAGAGAGTTCAAAAGTACGTGAAACCGTTCTGGGGTAAACGTGAGAAGTCCGAAAGGTCGAACGGGTGAGATTCACGCCCATCCGGCCACTGGCCCCCGCCCTCGGCAGATGGGGCCGGCCGCCCGCGCGGAGCAATCCGCGGCGGGGTCGTGTCCGGTTGCCTTTCCACTCGCCGCGGGGTGGGGCCGTTCCGGTGTGCGGTGGGCCGCACTTCTCCCCTAGTAGGACGTCGCGACCCGCTGGGTGCCGGCCTACGGCCCGGGTGCGCAGCCTGTCCTTCCGCGGGCCTCGGTTCGCGTCTGTTGGGCAGAGCCCCGGTGTCCTGGCTGGCTGCTCGGCGGTATATCTGGAGGAGTCGATTCGCCCCTTTGGGCGCTCGGGCTCCCGGCAAGCGCGCGCGGTTCTTCCCGGATGACGGACCTACCTGGCCCGGCCCCGGACCCGCGCCGCTGTTGGCTCGGGATGCTCTCGGGCGGAATAATCGCTCCCGTCAGCGGCGCTTCAGCTTTGGACAATTTCACGACCCGTCTTGAAACACGGACCAAGGAGTCTAACATGTGCGCGAGTCATTGGGCTGTACGAAACCTAAAGGCGTAATGAAAGTGAAGGTCTCGCCTTGCGCGGGCCGAGGG
>NC_064931.1:473353762-473356262 GCF_023897955.1 Schistocerca gregaria
GTTGGCCCTTAACCTAACCCACGTTGGCCCTTAACCTAACCCACGTTGGCCCTTAACCTAACCCACGTTGGCCCTTAACCTAACCCACGTTGGCCCTTAACCTAACCCACGTTGGCCCTTAACCTAACCCACGTTGGCCCTTAACCTAACCCACGTTGGCCCTTAACCTAACCCACGTTGGCCCTTAACCTAACCCACGTTGGCCCTTAACCTAACCCACGTTGGCCCTTAACCTAACCCACGTTGGCCCTTAACCTAACCCACGTTGGCCCTTAACCTAACCCACGTTGGCCCTTAACCTAACCCACGTTGGCCCTTAACCTAACCCACGTTGGCCCTTAACCTAACCCACGTTGGCCCTTAACCTAACCCACGTTGGCCCTTAACCTAACCCACGTTGGCCCCTTAACCTAACCCACGTTGGCACCTTAACCTAAGTTACGCTGCACCTTAACCTAAGTTACGCTGCACCTTAACCCAAGTTACGCTGCACCTTAACCCAAGTTACGCTGCACCTTAACCCAAGTTACGCTGCACCTTAACCCAAGTTACGCTGCACCTTAACCCAAGTTACGCTGCACCTTAACCCAAGTTACGCTGCACCTTAACCCAAGTTACGCTGCACCTTAACCCAAGTTACGCTGCACCTTAACCCAAGTTACGCTGCACCTTAACCCAAGTTACGCTGCACCTTAACCCAAGTTACGCTGCACCTTAACCCAAGTTACGCTGCACCTTAACCCAAGTTACGCTGCACCTTAACCCAAGTTACGCTGCAACCTTAACCCAAGTTACGCTGCACCTTAACCCAAGTTACGCTGCACCTTAACCCAAGTTACGCTGCACCTTAACCCAAGTTACGCTGCACCTTAACCCAAGTTACGCTGCACCTTAACCCAAGTTACGCTGCACCTTAACCCAAGTTACGCTGCACCTTAACCCAAGTTACGCTGCACCTTAACCCAAGTTACGCTGCACCTTAACCCAAGTTACGCTGCACCTTAACCCAAGTTACGCTGCACCTTAACCCAAGTTACGCTGCACCTTAACCCAAGTTACGCTGCACCTTAACCTAACTTACGCTGCACCTTAACCTAACTTACGCTGCACCTTAACCTAACTTACGCTGCACCTTAACCTAACTTACACTGCACCTTAACTGTCACATGTAACGTCACAGGAATGTAGCTTTGCCTAACAGCAACCCTCTGAACATAGTTCACTGCTTGGATCCTCTGGTGTCATGTGTATTTCTTGATGCCATGGTGCGTACCCTCACATAAAGGTCTTTCGAGTGTTGCGTACTTTCTACACAGTCCCGCTAACCACTGGAAGGGTGTACCGCTACAGAACGAATATCGCCCTCCCCTCCTGCCCTTCCAAGCTGGTCGGTCAGGCGTTTGTTTGTGAAATGAGCCTTGCAGCTGTTCAGTTGCATTCGGTTGTCGATGCAGTCAGTGTACGTTGTGGTACGGCCTGTGTGGACTGTCCGCTGATGTACGCGTAACCCACACTGATCATCCGTCGTTACGTACTGAGTGACATAATGTGGCACATGCTTGACCGTACACCGGCTGCGCCCTACAATGGCGAATCATAAGGGCCATATGTTGTGCACGATGCTACTTGTCTCGTCTCCCCATTACAGCGAGATTGCACTGTTGTACGCCGTACAGACATGTGGTAGGTAGGTACGGACGAAAGTATTGCATGTTGGCCCCCCCCCCCCCCCCTCCTCCCTCTGCCGGGAATCAGCGTGAGCCGTCTGTTGATGTAGCGACGAGGGTTTTCCTATTTAATCGTATTGCCCCACACAACATGATAGCACGGTGGACCGCGTTCCACATCTGCGACATGCTACAGAGGCCGGTTGACAGTCGACCGCGCAAGGGACATTGCACACGTGCGCGGACCATCTTCCACGTGTTCTCTCGTGTACATGCCGCAGTGTGTATGTGGGCTGATGTAGCGTGTCGTGACACATAACATGCAGGCATGCCAGAATCGTAGATTTCGCAAATGTAGATTGACGTATACGTTTGCTGCCAAAGATCCGCAAATGAACTGGAAATCAGTTGTTGAGCGGTTGTTCGCGCTGCAGGTGCATCGGTGATAGCGACGATCGGTACATCTATGAACCGGTTGTTTCGGCGGTACCCGCCATGCCCCCGAACCTGAGTTGGCCATGTGGGTATGAAGCGATACGAGGCTGTGGCTTGGCGGGACAGTCCCCGGCCGGTGAGGGGGGGCCGCCCGGCGTGCTGGCCGCGCGCTGCGTGAGCGCACGCACTACAGCCGGCTGGTGGGGGGCGCCCAGTGGCAGGAGCGCCGGCCGACGGGCCCGGCTGGCGTCCCAGCTATGCGCCGGCGCACCCTGCGCGCGGCGCCAGGCGGCCAAAGTGGGTTCTGCCGAGCCCGGTGCGAAGCGCGGTGGACATCTGCAGTGTGCTGGTCCGATTGCGGACTGTGTGCGTTGAGGATGCGCCGCCGCCCGGCACTC
>NC_064931.1:473366262-473368762 GCF_023897955.1 Schistocerca gregaria
AAGTTACGCTGCACCTTAACCCAAGTTACGCTGCACCTTAACCCAAGTTACGCTGCACCTTAACCCAAGTTACGCTGCACCTTAACCCAAGTTACGCTGCACCTTAACCCAAGTTACGCTGCACCTTAACCCAAGTTACGCTGCACCTTAACCCAAGTTACGCTGCACCTTAACCCAAGTTACGCTGCACCTTAACCCAAGTTACGCTGCACCTTAACCCAAGTTACGCTGCACCTTAACCCAAGTTACGCTGCACCTTAACCCAAGTTACGCTGCACCTTAACCCAAGTTACGCTGCACCTTAACCCAAGTTACGCTGCACCTTAACCCAAGTTACGCTGCACCTTAACCTAACTTACGCTGCACCTTAACCTAACTTACGCTGCACCTTAACCTAACTTACGCTGCACCTTAACCTAACTTACGCTGCACCTTAACCTAACTTACACTGCACCTTAACTGTCACATGTAACGTCACAGGAATGTAGCTTTGCCTAACAGCAACCCTCTGAACATAGTTCACTGCTTGGATCCTCTGGTGTCATGTGTATTTCTTGATGCCATGGTGCGTACCCTCACATAAAGGTCTTTCGAGTGTTGCGTACTTTCTACACAGTCCCGCTAACCACTGGAAGGGTGTACCGCTACAGAACGAATATCGCCCTCCCCTCCTGCCCTTCCAAGCTGGTCGGTCAGGCGTTTGTTTGTGAAATGAGCCTTGCAGCTGTTCAGTTGCATTCGGTTGTCGATGCAGTCAGTGTACGTTGTGGTACGGCCTGTGTGGACTGTCCGCTGATGTACGCGTAACCCACACTGATCATCCGTCGTTACGTACTGAGTGACATAATGTGGCACATGCTTGACCGTACACCGGCTGCGCCCTACAATGGCGAATCATAAGGGCCATATGTTGTGCACGATGCTACTTGTCTCGTCTCCCCATTACAGCGAGATTGCACTGTTGTACGCCGTACAGACATGTGGTAGGTAGGTACGGACGAAAGTATTGCATGTTGGCCCCCCCCCCCCCCTCCTCCCTCTGCCGGGAATCAGCGTGAGCCGTCTGTTGATGTAGCGACGAGGGTTTTCCTATTTAATCGTATTGCCCCACACAACATGATAGCACGGTGGACCGCGTTCCACATCTGCGACATGCTACAGAGGCCGGTTGACAGTCGACCGCGCAAGGGACATTGCACACGTGCGCGGACCATCTTCCACGTGTTCTCTCGTGTACATGCCGCAGTGTGTATGTGGGCTGATGTAGCGTGTCGTGACACATAACATGCAGGCATGCCAGAATCGTAGATTTCGCAAATGTAGATTGACGTATACGTTTGCTGCCAAAGATCCGCAAATGAACTGGAAATCAGTTGTTGAGCGGTTGTTCGCGCTGCAGGTGCATCGGTGATAGCGACGATCGGTACATCTATGAACCGGTTGTTTCGGCGGTACCCGCCATGCCCCCGAACCTGAGTTGGCCATGTGGGTATGAAGCGATACGAGGCTGTGGCTTGGCGGGACAGTCCCCGGCCGGTGAGGGGGGGCCGCCCGGCGTGCTGGCCGCGCGCTGCGTGAGCGCACGCACTACAGCCGGCTGGTGGGGGGCGCCCAGTGGCAGGAGCGCCGGCCGACGGGCCCGGCTGGCGTCCCAGCTATGCGCCGGCGCACCCTGCGCGCGGCGCCAGGCGGCCAAAGTGGGTTCTGCCGAGCCCGGTGCGAAGCGCGGTGGACATCTGCAGTGTGCTGGTCCGATTGCGGACTGTGTGCGTTGAGGATGCGCCGCCGCCCGGCACTCGGCGTCGCGACGCCGTCTGCTGCTCGGTCGCCCCCAGCGGTTCTCGCAGGTGGTTTGTATCGCAGCTCTGCGGACGTGTTGGCGCGTGCGCTGTGCTGGGAGAGTTCGCTTCTGCACCCAAGTGGGGCTTTGCCCTTCTGTGGCGCTGGCGTTGGAGCTGCCGGTCACCGTAGGTGGCGCGTGTTGTTTCCCGCCGGCAATGCCACGACAGCACGCTCCCGGGCCTCTGTCGGCAGCGGCAAGCTCAGTTGGGAGCACGGGTGTTCGCACTGAAAGCGTCTACTCGCCCATCTCCGGGCGATTGCGCCTCTCTCGAACCCGACCAAGTACTTAGGACGGCGCTGCGCGCCGCCGGGACCTGAGAGGGTTTCGAGGTGTATCGTGCAGGGGAGCTCAGCCTCCTCCTGTTTGCAGAATAATTGAGCGGACGCTTGCGTGTTCGCGCGGGCCCTCGGGACACACTCCCGGGCGGCCGGCTGCTCAGCTCTCGTTGACGCAGCTCCCTGGTTGATCCTGCCAGTAGTCATATGCTTGTCTCAAAGATTAAGCCATGCATGTCTCAGTACAAGCCGCATTAAGGTGAAACCGCGAATGGCTCATTAAATCAGTTATGGTTCCTTAGATCGTACCCACGTTACTTGGATAACTGTGGTAATTCTAGAGCTAATACATGCAAACAGAGTCCCGACCAGAGATGGAAGG
>NC_064931.1:473376262-473378762 GCF_023897955.1 Schistocerca gregaria
CACTCCAGCCGCACCTGTGAATGCGCCACCCCCACCGCCCGACTCGCAACTCGAGCGGATGTACGGCGGACTTTTCCCGCAATCGTACATTGCAGTCCACCCCTATATCTTCCACTTCATGAAGAGTTATCTCCCAAAAGCCAAAGTCCCGCTGTCCCAATACATGCTCTGGACGGCGGGCCGCGAGACGTGACGCCCGGTGGCAAAGAGTGCGCCGCTGAGGATATAGAGGGTCCGTCCCCCCGCACAGTGGTGACGGTGTGCGGGTAGTGTTTCCGACACCGCTTCCTGCGGTGGCAACGCTGGGGCAGAGTCGATACTCGCCCACTGGTGGAAGGTAAGCATTCTGCTTTACATCAGTACATAACTAATATTTCAGTCGTCTGACGTCCCTGCTTAGTAAATGATGCAGGACCACATACATAGATGATACATACTGTAAACTGGGGAGGACAGTGTGAACCGCACTCGACCCAGTCACCCTATCTCACAGTCCACTCTGTGTGTAACAAAGCGAAAGCACCAAAGCACTATCGTTCAACAACATCCATTTTATCCTCGCTGCCACAGGACACTATCCAAAGAACGACAAGAGGAACGTCACGTCCACTAATAAGACAGAATGTCTCACACCACCCGCAAACAACGCAGCTCAAATCAGCCAGCAACACCCACAGTGGTCCACCCAGTATCAACACAGGACGCAACGCCACGCCACAACACAAAAGGTACAAGTAATAAAATACCCTTTGGCCACACTCCTTATAAAGGCATCGAACCAACCCACCACCTGACACCAGCCAAACGTACATCCTGATTTGACACATCTCTGGCAACCTAACCCACGTTGGCCCTTAACCTAACCCACGTTGGCCCTTAACCTAACCCACGTTGGCCCTTAACCTAACCCACGTTGGCCCTTAACCTAACCCACGTTGGCCCTTAACCTAACCCACGTTGGCCCTTAACCTAACCCACGTTGGCCCTTAACCTAACCCACGTTGGCCCTTAACCTAACCCACGTTGGCCCTTAACCTAACCCACGTTGGCCCTTAACCTAACCCACGTTGGCCCTTAACCTAACCCACGTTGGCCCTTAACCTAACCCACGTTGGCCCTTAACCTAACCCACGTTGGCCCTTAACCTAACCCACGTTGGCCCTTAACCTAACCCACGTTGGCCCTTAACCTAACCCACGTTGGCCCTTAACCTAACCCACGTTGGCCCTTAACCTAACCCACGTTGGCCCTTAACCTAACCCACGTTGGCCCTTAACCTAACCCACGTTGGCCCTTAACCTAACCCACGTTGGCCCTTAACCTAACCCACGTTGGCCCTTAACCTAACCCACGTTGGCCCCTTAACCTAACCCACGTTGGCACCTTAACCTAAGTTACGCTGCACCTTAACCTAAGTTACGCTGCACCTTAACCCAAGTTACGCTGCACCTTAACCCAAGTTACGCTGCACCTTAACCCAAGTTACGCTGCACCTTAACCCAAGTTACGCTGCACCTTAACCCAAGTTACGCTGCACCTTAACCCAAGTTACGCTGCACCTTAACCCAAGTTACGCTGCACCTTAACCCAAGTTACGCTGCACCTTAACCCAAGTTACGCTGCACCTTAACCCAAGTTACGCTGCACCTTAACCCAAGTTACGCTGCACCTTAACCCAAGTTACGCTGCACCTTAACCCAAGTTACGCTGCACCTTAACCCAAGTTACGCTGCACCTTAACCCAAGTTACGCTGCACCTTAACCCAAGTTACGCTGCACCTTAACCCAAGTTACGCTGCACCTTAACCCAAGTTACGCTGCACCTTAACCCAAGTTACGCTGCACCTTAACCCAAGTTACGCTGCACCTTAACCCAAGTTACGCTGCACCTTAACCCAAGTTACGCTGCACCTTAACCCAAGTTACGCTGCACCTTAACCCAAGTTACGCTGCACCTTAACCCAAGTTACGCTGCACCTTAACCTAACTTACGCTGCACCTTAACCTAACTTACGCTGCACCTTAACTGTCACATGTAACGTCACAGGAATGTAGCTTTGCCTAACAGCAACCCTCTGAACATAGTTCACTGCTTGGATCCTCTGGTGTCATGTGTATTTCTTGATGCCATGGTGCGTACCCTCACATAAAGGTCTTTCGAGTGTTGCGTACTTTCTACACAGTCCCGCTAACCACTGGAAGGGTGTACCGCTACAGAACGAATATCGCCCTCCCCTCCTGCCCTTCCAAGCTGGTCGGTCAGGCGTTTGTTTGTGAAATGAGCCTTGCAGCTGTTCAGTTGCATTCGGTTGTCGATGCAGTCAGTGTACGTTGTGGTACGGCCTGTGTGGACTGTCCGCTGATGTACGCGTAACCCACACTGATCATCCGTCGTTACGTACTGAGTGACATAATGTGGCACATGCTTGACCGTACACCGGCTGCGCCCTACAATGGCGAATCATAAGGGCCATATGTTGTGCACGATGCTACTTGTCTC
>NC_064931.1:473388762-473392971 GCF_023897955.1 Schistocerca gregaria
TGGCCCTTAACCTAACCCACGTTGGCCCTTAACCTAACCCACGTTGGCCCTTAACCTAACCCACGTTGGCCCTTAACCTAACCCACGTTGGCCCTTAACCTAACCCACGTTGGCCCTTAACCTAACCCACGTTGGCCCTTAACCTAACCCACGTTGGCCCTTAACCTAACCCACGTTGGCCCTTAACCTAACCCACGTTGGCCCTTAACCTAACCCACGTTGGCCCTTAACCTAACCCACGTTGGCCCTTAACCTAACCCACGTTGGCCCTTAACCTAACCCACGTTGGCCCTTAACCTAACCCACGTTGGCCCTTAACCTAACCCACGTTGGCCCCTTAACCTAACCCACGTTGGCACCTTAACCTAAGTTACGCTGCACCTTAACCTAAGTTACGCTGCACCTTAACCCAAGTTACGCTGCACCTTAACCCAAGTTACGCTGCACCTTAACCCAAGTTACGCTGCACCTTAACCCAAGTTACGCTGCACCTTAACCCAAGTTACGCTGCACCTTAACCCAAGTTACGCTGCACCTTAACCCAAGTTACGCTGCACCTTAACCCAAGTTACGCTGCACCTTAACCCAAGTTACGCTGCACCTTAACCCAAGTTACGCTGCACCTTAACCCAAGTTACGCTGCACCTTAACCCAAGTTACGCTGCACCTTAACCCAAGTTACGCTGCACCTTAACCCAAGTTACGCTGCACCTTAACCCAAGTTACGCTGCACCTTAACCCAAGTTACGCTGCACCTTAACCCAAGTTACGCTGCACCTTAACCCAAGTTACGCTGCACCTTAACCCAAGTTACGCTGCACCTTAACCCAAGTTACGCTGCACCTTAACCCAAGTTACGCTGCACCTTAACCCAAGTTACGCTGCACCTTAACCCAAGTTACGCTGCACCTTAACCCAAGTTACGCTGCACCTTAACCCAAGTTACGCTGCACCTTAACCCAAGTTACGCTGCACCTTAACCCAAGTTACGCTGCACCTTAACCTAACTTACGCTGCACCTTAACCTAACTTACGCTGCACCTTAACCTAACTTACGCTGCACCTTAACTGTCACATGTAACGTCACAGGAATGTAGCTTTGCCTAACAGCAACCCTCTGAACATAGTTCACTGCTTGGATCCTCTGGTGTCATGTGTATTTCTTGATGCCATGGTGCGTACCCTCACATAAAGGTCTTTCGAGTGTTGCGTACTTTCTACACAGTCCCGCTAACCACTGGAAGGGTGTACCGCTACAGAACGAATATCGCCCTCCCCTCCTGCCCTTCCAAGCTGGTCGGTCAGGCGTTTGTTTGTGAAATGAGCCTTGCAGCTGTTCAGTTGCATTCGGTTGTCGATGCAGTCAGTGTACGTTGTGGTACGGCCTGTGTGGACTGTCCGCTGATGTACGCGTAACCCACACTGATCATCCGTCGTTACGTACTGAGTGACATAATGTGGCACATGCTTGACCGTACACCGGCTGCGCCCTACAATGGCGAATCATAAGGGCCATATGTTGTGCACGATGCTACTTGTCTCGTCTCCCCATTACAGCGAGATTGCACTGTTGTACGCCGTACAGACATGTGGTAGGTAGGTACGGACGAAAGTATTGCATGTTGGCCCCCCCCCCCCCCCCCTCCTCCCTCTGCCGGGAATCAGCGTGAGCCGTCTGTTGATGTAGCGACGAGGGTTTTCCTATTTAATCGTATTGCCCCACACAACATGATAGCACGGTGGACCGCGTTCCACATCTGCGACATGCTACAGAGGCCGGTTGACAGTCGACCGCGCAAGGGACATTGCACACGTGCGCGGACCATCTTCCACGTGTTCTCTCGTGTACATGCCGCAGTGTGTATGTGGGCTGATGTAGCGTGTCGTGACACATAACATGCAGGCATGCCAGAATCGTAGATTTCGCAAATGTAGATTGACGTATACGTTTGCTGCCAAAGATCCGCAAATGAACTGGAAATCAGTTGTTGAGCGGTTGTTCGCGCTGCAGGTGCATCGGTGATAGCGACGATCGGTACATCTATGAACCGGTTGTTTCGGCGGTACCCGCCATGCCCCCGAACCTGAGTTGGCCATGTGGGTATGAAGCGATACGAGGCTGTGGCTTGGCGGGACAGTCCCCGGCCGGTGAGGGGGGGCCGCCCGGCGTGCTGGCCGCGCGCTGCGTGAGCGCACGCACTACAGCCGGCTGGTGGGGGGCGCCCAGTGGCAGGAGCGCCGGCCGACGGGCCCGGCTGGCGTCCCAGCTATGCGCCGGCGCACCCTGCGCGCGGCGCCAGGCGGCCAAAGTGGGTTCTGCCGAGCCCGGTGCGAAGCGCGGTGGACATCTGCAGTGTGCTGGTCCGATTGCGGACTGTGTGCGTTGAGGATGCGCCGCCGCCCGGCACTCGGCGTCGCGACGCCGTCTGCTGCTCGGTCGCCCCCAGCGGTTCTCGCAGGTGGTTTGTATCGCAGCTCTGCGGACGTGTTGGCGCGTGCGCTGTGCTGGGAGAGTTCGCTTCTGCACCCAAGTGGGGCTTTGCCCTTCTGTGGCGCTGGCGTTGGAGCTGCCGGTCACCGTAGGTGGCGCGTGTTGTTTCCCGCCGGCAATGCCACGACAGCACGCTCCCGGGCCTCTGTCGGCAGCGGCAAGCTCAGTTGGGAGCACGGGTGTTCGCACTGAAAGCGTCTACTCGCCCATCTCCGGGCGATTGCGCCTCTCTCGAACCCGACCAAGTACTTAGGACGGCGCTGCGCGCCGCCGGGACCTGAGAGGGTTTCGAGGTGTATCGTGCAGGGGAGCTCAGCCTCCTCCTGTTTGCAGAATAATTGAGCGGACGCTTGCGTGTTCGCGCGGGCCCTCGGGACACACTCCCGGGCGGCCGGCTGCTCAGCTCTCGTTGACGCAGCTCCCTGGTTGATCCTGCCAGTAGTCATATGCTTGTCTCAAAGATTAAGCCATGCATGTCTCAGTACAAGCCGCATTAAGGTGAAACCGCGAATGGCTCATTAAATCAGTTATGGTTCCTTAGATCGTACCCACGTTACTTGGATAACTGTGGTAATTCTAGAGCTAATACATGCAAACAGAGTCCCGACCAGAGATGGAAGGGACGCTTTTATTAGATCAAAACCAATCGGATTGGCTCGTCTGGTCCGTTTGCCTTGGTGACTCTGAATAACTTTGGGCTGATCGCACGGTCCTCGTACCGGCGACGCATCTTTCAAATGTCTGCCTTATCAACTGTCGATGGTAGGTTCTGCGCCTACCATGGTTGTAACGGGTAACGGGGAATCAGGGTTCGATTCCGGAGAGGGAGCCTGAGAAACGGCTACCACATCCAAGGAAGGCAGCAGGCGCGCAAATTACCCACTCCCGGCACGGGGAGGTAGTGACGAAAAATAACGATACGGGACTCATCCGAGGCCCCGTAATCGGAATGAGTACACTTTAAATCCTTTAACGAGTATCTATTGGAGGGCAAGTCTGGTGCCAGCAGCCGCGGTAATTCCAGCTCCAATAGCGTATATTAAAGTTGTTGCGGTTAAAAAGCTCGTAGTTGGATTTGTGTCCCACGCTGTTGGTTCACCGCCCGTCGGTGTTTAACTGGCATGTATCGTGGGACGTCCTGCCGGTGGGGCGAGCCGAAGGCGTGCTTGCGCGTCCCGAGGCGGACCCCGTTGAAATCCTACCAGGGTGCTCTTAGTTGAGTGTCTCGGTGGGCCGGCACGTTTACTTTGAACAAATTAGAGTGCTTAAAGCAGGCAAGCCCGCCTGAATACTGTGTGCATGGAATAATGGAATAGGACCTCGGTTCTATTTTGTTGGTTTTCGGAACCCGAGGTAATGATTAATAGGGACAGGCGGGGGCATTCGTATTGCGACGTTAGAGGTGAAATTCTTGGATCGTCGCAAGACGAACAGAAGCGAAAGCATTTGCCAAGTATGTTTTCATTAATCAAGAACGAAAGTTAGAGGTTCGAAGGCGATCAGATACCGCCCTAGTTCTAACCATAAACGATGCCAGCCAGCGATCCGCCGCAGTTCCTCCGATGACTCGGCGGGCAGCCTCCGGGAAACCAAAGCTTTTGGGTTCCGGGGGAAGTATGGTTGCAAAGCTGAAACTTAAAGGAATTGACGGAAGGGCACCACCAGGAGTGGAGCCTGCGGCTTAATTTGACTCAACACGGGAACACGCGATCTAGTGT